>NC_041368.1:14974543-15174543 GCF_900634415.1 Cottoperca gobio
AGAGATCTTTTAAAAAAGTGAAAAACATCTGATGAGGATAAAGGACCAAAATTAGAAAGCAACTTCTAGAGAGTAATGAGTCAGACAGCAGGAAATTAAAAGTCAGCCATGAACAAATAGCTCAACATATTGCACTCATTGCACTCAAAATGTAATAACTTCCATGCTGCAAATATAGATAAATCAATAAACCATGTCTGCTGGTATAATTACAGTAGCAACATTTAATAAATCATCAAGTATCTAAGAACAGTAGTGTGCAGCGTAAATAAGCTACTTTATTAAAGATCTAGTTGAATGACTATTATTGTCATTTCTAAACGTTTACTGTGCTTTTGATTTTCTTCCTTTCAGTTGGTGATTTCAACTTTGAGAAATTTAAATGTGCTCAAGATTAAGTCATCCATCACAGCCACAAACCACATTTGTGAATCCAAAGTTAGCAGCAAACCAACAAACCTTTTAATGCAAAAACTCAAAACTGAACAAAGGTGCATTGTTATTGTTTACAAAGTCCATATTTACCTCTGCCAGGGAGGTTATGTTTTCGGTTTGTTGGTTTGTCTGTCAGCAAGATTAGGGAAAAAACTACTTGTCCCGAGTCAAAAATGTTGATGTAGTGTTTTGGAGCGGGCGAACATGGAAAAGTTGTTAAAACTAGATGTGCTCCGGACTGCATCATCAAACAACAATGTATTAAATATATAACAAGTTGTTCACTGTAATTAGCTCCCCCAGGTCATTTACAAGTCACTTCTCAAGTCTCTGCACGTACTGAAGTGAAGAGAAATATTTGCCTGGAAGGTAAGAATTCAGTCTAAAAGCCTTTGCTTTGAAAAAAGGTTGGCAATAAATGCAAGTCATGATTTGTAGTTAACGGAGTAAAACATCTAACCCCTTTCATATGGTCTTTTAACTAAATGGAGTGAAATCTCCCTTCACAGTGAAGAGTTGAAGTATAGTCAGTTTTGATCCGACACATGTGAGGAGAGACACAGCAGAGACCTGGAACAGAGGTTCATTCCACAGAAAACCAGGAAACAAAAGAGAGACACATGGTCACTTCTCTGAGAGCAACTCCCAGGAGGAAGCAGCGCTCTTTGAAGAGGCAAACCGTGTGAGTGCGCATTTCGAAACATTTTTTTTTTTTATCTTTTGAGCGTAAACATTAAAAAGGGTCATTTCTTTGGACCAAATACCAGAAAAGAAAACACAGAGAAATGGAGTGATGTGGAGAGATGCACTGTGGGATGTCAAGGCATTCTCTCAGTGAACAAAGAGAACAATAACGCAATCTCACTCTTCTAGAAGAATAGCAAAAAGCGGATCCAAGCCAGGGCAGTTACGCAGAGACTGGATGGAGAGGAGAGAATAACAGGGGAAGTCAGAGACAGAAGAGGGACGCTGTTGGGAATTTTAAAGCAAACCAATGAGGACAAAGGCCAATAAAAGCTTTTAAAGTGCATTGTCTAATGCAAAGTCGGCTTTAAGACTTGTAACTATCTGTTACATGTATCTACTCATTATGTCATTGTTAAGACCTATAAAGTAGAAAATAACAAAACTTAATTGCCAGAAGAAAATATAATTTTGACATCCATTGTAAGACTTCACCGACTCCACCAGCGTCATAACACAAAGACATAACTGAGGATGAAATGAGGTGTGAAATGTAACAATACAATTTATTCACAGAGTACAACTAAGCAGTTGTACTAAGCAAACATTTGACAAGTATGAAAGCTCTTGATCTCCTCTGCGGGGAAAATTAATGGAAGAAAATTGAGACAAAATTCCAGCATGCTTCACACCTTGAAATACAATCAATACATAGATGCACATGCATGTGGGGTACAATTAAAAAGACTCCATGCTATATACAATATATTCACTTTGGTAAGTTGACCTACAGTATATCTAAAAGCTAATAGACATGGATCTTTGTGGTGTGAGCACATTCTCAAAAAGTAGGCGTTGGTTTTCTTTAAACTACAAACATATATATATATATATATATATATATATATATATATATATATATATATACATGTTTCTAATACATCCGCACAACTTAAATCACATTCATTCTTCCTCTCAGAGAATTCTGGCAGAAAATGTTGGAATTAAAAACTGATTTTTAAGAAAGAACGATGCAACTCACAGGTACACGAGAGACTGGAGCCCGATGAAACTGTCCTGGGACAAGATGCTCAGCGGGTTATCATCCAAAATCCTGGCACAAAGAAACACAACTCTTAAATGTATGCAATCATTTGACCAAACATTATATGTCTTTTTTATAAATGATTATTATTATTAAAAGAATAGTTTAACATTTTGGATAATATGCTTATTTGCTTTCTTATCAATAAGATCAACATCTTTTCACATGTCTGTACGCTTAATATGACGCTGATTAGCTTAGCTTAGCATAAGGACAGTAAACAGGAGAAATAGCTGGCCTGGTTCTGACTGCAGGTTAAAAATAATAATTACAATTTGACTAATGAACAAGTTATAACTCGCTGGTGTAATACTGGCTGTAGCTGAATATTTTAGCATATAGACATGAGAGTGGTATCAATATAACTCAGGCAAGACAACTTAAAAAATGTGCTTCATGTATTTATTTTGTCAGGCAGACTCATTGAGATTAAGAAAACACGTTTTACCAGAGACCTGAGAACAAGAAACATTCACAAGAACACAACTATTGATTTTAAGTTTAAAGTTAATAGGGAGTTGTCTATACTGAAATAAGACTTGTTTTCAGAAGGGACCCAAAACCACAAATCAAAATCTGAAAGGCAAAGTCAAACAAGAATGCCCATGTTTGGCTAAAACTGGCATTCATATCTCTCTTTTTTTTTTTTTAAACCCACACAACACAAAAAAGAGCGTGACTACCAAATACAGACACATAAGGACTGCCAGAAATACAAATGTGCTCTTGAGTCACACAGTCTCCCTCCATCTACATTATTATCAAATCACATAGTACACAACACAATGACTTCCTCATGCGTAGCTGTGCGTGTGTGTGTGTGTGTGTGTTACTCACAGCCACTCTAACTGATTGAGATCCCTGAACACGCCAGGACTCAGGGAGGATATCAAGTTTTCACTGAGAAACCTGAGAACGATTGAGAAGTAGGTAAAGAGGGGATGAACTTCTAATGTAGTTTTTCTGACTCCCTAATATTACGCAATATTTCAAGCAATAATAGTAACTATAATCTCTCGTTTCAGTTTCTCAAATGTGAAGATTTGTTGCTTTTCTTTGTCATACATCATATCAAACTGAATATCTGGGTTTTGGACTTACTGTATATTTTGACATTTCATAGACTAAATACTTCATTGAAAAAATAAAAAATAGATTAATTGAATATATAGCGCTTTTCTAATAACTCAAAGACGCTCAAAGAATTTAAACATCATTAAAAACTAGTCCAGAGTTCGAGGTTATCGCTCTGTGAAGCTCCTTAAATTCCATTTCTTATATTTAAAATGATAAGCAACAAACAAAACAAATGAATTGATTATTTCCTGCCCTTCACTTCTTCGTTAACACCTGATATAAGAGATAATCTCATCAGACATACGGTATGAGTGAGGATATGGGGAAAAAAGTCAAAGTAAAATCCACGTTGGTTGTTTCAGGAGAGATTAACATCATGAAGTGAGCAGCGTACTTACAACTTCTTTAAACTCTGCAGGCCGCTGAAGGCATGTTTGGATATGAACTGCAGACTGTTGTTTTGCAGATACCTGAGAGCATAGAAAAAGACAAATCAGAATTCATCTGAGCCGTTGATCCCTCTCATGCATGTAAACACCATCCACCTTCCCATGTATAGAATGTCAAAATGATTGATACCACAAATCATTATCATATGCTGGATGGATAATACACTCATCAGCATATTCACATCGACACAGAGGACTGACATCTGCCCGGGACAATCACTTGCTCAGATGCAAATTATGAACCTTAAAAACACACTGATAACAAGCCAGTAATTACTGACCTTTGCTCTGTAATTAAAGTTTAGAACTTTTGAGACAGTGAATATGTTTGTGAATGTGTGCATTCACTACCAACTAGGTTCTGCAGCCAGACCTCAGACCAGAACACGTGCAGCTCGAGAGGACAATTTGAAAATAGAGGCGCTGGAGCGAAACTGTGTGCCTTGTGCTAACCATTACTCCACTGTTGATCAAAAGCCAACTCAAACAAAAAAGCAGTTTGAATTCTTTAATCCATTTATGGTTCACCATTTGAGCCTCTTAACTTATCAGATAAAGGACACAAATGACAACATCTCTAGTCTTATAACCCTATTTTGTGCATTGCTCCATCTATTTATAGGTCTTGATGAACAAGGAGCCTAATGCCAGATTGCAAGTGTTCAAAAAGTATGGGTAATTAAAACTTATCCCGGTAAATGTGCTGAGAGCTTGACGATTATAGAAATGTCAAGAGTTTTAGACTTTAAGTTGATAATTGCCCCTTTTTCAGTATTTATCAGCAATTATGAAGACACAATTCCTAAAGTATACACTTAAAAACTTGCACAGCACATGTTGAGACACTCAAATGCCATATAGTTTAAATACTATTACTATCAAATACTTTGCTGGCAAATATCTGGTCAACTGTCACTAAAAATATAATTTCTTTTGTAAAAGGTTTTGCGGGTGGAATTAAAATGTGTAGTTTAAACTAAGCAGCAACAAGATTGGTATCTGAATCCATTTACAGGATCATGTCAAGTATGAAAGCAGGGTGATATGATAAAATAAAAAGACTTTGAAATACAAATATCTGTTTGTTTTTCAGAGTTTTGAACCAAACTTGCTTTTTGAGGCTTGAGTTTGTAGTTCTGGTGGTTTTGCAGTTTGCCTGTGTTCAGAATGTGTCATGATGATTTATGAGTTAAAATGATGCAACTCACAGAGGTAAAAAGAAATGACACTAGAGATTCAAAAGGTAATAATAAAAACTGCTTCAGCAAATAACTTCTGCGGCTCTCATACAGTTGTCATTACGATCAAAATGTACATTTATGGAGTATAAACTTTAAATGCTTATATGAGTTACCACTTATTAAAACTTGAATGGTAATACATTGTGTCTTTGGGGTTTGGAAAAGTGAAGAAAATACCAAATAAATTCACCCTGAAAGACGAAGTATTATGAAATGTTCTTATCTTCCACTCAGAAATGATTTGTTTCCTTGAATCATCTGAATTAATGATGATTATTGGCACGCTTGGCCTAATTTACTTTTTAAAGTTTGTTCCTAATCTTTTGATAGTGTGATGTTTAATAGATTATTTTGTTGAAAAATACCTCCGTTTGGATCATTTTACTAGCATCTACACATTGTGTGTACACACAGTAAGCATGAGCATACACCTGATGAAGCTCAGACCATAAAGTCATTAAAAAGAATCAGCAGTGTGTGTGTGTGCAGCAGAGAGGGAAGAACAAAGTTGGGACCATAAAAAAAACAGCAACTCCCGAAATGATTGTGTAAATGAAAACTACAGAATAAAAATGAAAGAACATGAATTCTCTTCTGCAGGAGTATTTAAAGAGTTATATTTCTATTCAAAATATTTCTATTTTATTGACATATTTGCTAACTAGTTCGGCTTTTTGCTCAATCATTCATTCATGTTTTCTTTACTATGAGACGGTTGTTTTTTTTAACACCTACCGTAAACTCTCCTCTAGCAGATTATGAAGCCATAGTTACACACACAATGTAGAAAGACATAAATAATGTGTAAACCAACCAGAAGTGTTTATTGCAAGGATGTTAAAAACAGCACAAAAATACTCACAGTTTCTCTAGAGAAGAGTATTCGGAGAAAACTAAATCAGATAACTCTCGGATCTTATTGCTCTTCAGTGACCTGTAACAAAGCCCATGAAATGGCAGAGTTAGTGCAATACAAACAGTCACATCAAAATACTTTTAATTTTTTTATTAATGGCTTTTAAAGAGTTCCTGGCCTCACATTCCCTCAACAACAGACGCACAATATGTCAGAGTTAGTACTTGAAAAGGTCTACTGTTGTGTAATCTAAAAGGATTAGAACAAGAACATGAACATACTGGACGCAGAGCAGGTCAAATAAGGATGAAGGGATCTCTCATTTCACAACATTTTGAACGAGACTAAAGCAGATGGTGTTGGAATGATTTACAACCTTTCATTATCTCCATCTCTCCATCTCTTGTATTCCCAGTTGGAGAAATCCTAATTTTCTAGCTGCATTTTTTAAATTGAAAAATTGAAAATGTTTCTTGAATACATAACCCACCCTGATGTAAGCAGGTGTTGGCGGGAGAAAAGAAAGTGGAGCTGAAAATAAAATAAACGAGGTCCACATCTGATTAATTGTTGTAAATCATTTGAAAAAAAAGAACTTAATACTTTTATCATCCACAAATACTGAAACTGCAATTTTATATTGCACTTGCATAAAGTTGGGAGACTTGCTTGAATTGTTCAAATCAATGCAGCAAGGACCAAGATATCCTATTATAAAATGTATTCTCTTTCAAGCATGATGGTTTGGTGGCTGTAAAACTTGACAACTAAACTGATTCTGAGGTGGAAAATATGTAAAGCCCCCCCTAATTATATTGATACAGCATGCTACCAGAGAGCTTCATAACCACTGAGAACAAAAGACATCAAACAAATAAAGGATAGTAAAACAGATAACAAACAGTAAGACATTTGCATACTGTTTGTGAGAAGCTAATATCAAACATTGATTAAAAACCAAAACAAAAGGTATGTGATATGTGTATCTGATCATCATCGGTGGGGGCCACTATGTGAAGGCAATCACAGCAACAGTCACCTTTTGTGTTCGGACGTCAAAAATGAGGTTGTGGTTCCCAAAGGATCTCAAACTGTGCTCTGAGCTTGTGGTGGGCTTTGTCACATTTCTATATAAAATGGAAATCTAAGCCAGGCAAAAAATAATGCCCTAAAAGAAAGCAGCCACTGCAGAGGATATAAAGTAGGAGTGAAGTGATGTTGTCAGCGGCGTCCAGTTCTTACTGGAGCATGAACACAGATTTCTGGCAGATGCAAGAATTGAGAAAAGTTGCAGCATTTCTTTTATAAAAAGAGAAAAGTAACAACCTGTATAAAAGCAAAGAAAATCATGTGCTAAAGGACTTCCTTTCTTAAATGTGACAAACCCAGACGACGTCAAAATAAGGGTGTATCCCTTTGAGAGAAAAGTGGCATATTAATCAGAATATGCAAACGTGAACAATAACAAAAGCTAAATGCCACTTTGAAACAAAGTGAAATATCATAAAAAGGTATATGATGAGAATCATATGCATGACATCTTATAGAAAATACAAAACTAAATATCTCTGGGAAGTCCCCAAAAATCCTAATGATACCCCGTGGTTGTTTAAGTCGATATTAGGTACAACTTTGTAGAGAGCTCTGGCAGCACTGGCTGATAAATCAGTACGGAGCGAACAGGAGGCTAACAGGGTAGAGATTTAGAGGATGATAAATAAAGGGCAACAGAGCAATTAGTAGTGTGAGACTTCTTACTGAGAATCCAAATTGAAAAGGGATGGATGATTGAATGAAGCAAGGGGAGCTGAGACAGAGCTGAACGACACTATCACTAATCACAAACAGAAGAAGGAATATCATCTCATCCATCGCCACGACTCTACAAGTGAGTATAGATAATGATGGATGAAAAACATGGATGAAGTGGTGTCACTTCCTTGTTACTCTTTGGTAAGACTACTGCTGGGAAATCTTCTTTTAACTACACCCACTAAATAAAAGAGTAAATGAATGTGTGGCGTAACAAATGAGGTAATGAAACAGATTACTGCAGTTGGGATACTAAAACCAAATGAGTCCATAAATTGGTGACAAAATAGTAAAATCAGCATTTGAGTTGATGAAAGCAAGTTTAAAATAATTATTGTTCAGGTGTTGAGTAGCATAGAATAATGACTGATGGAAAAGTTAACCTGGCAGCCTCCAAAAATACACATAGCAGCCGCCCTCAAAGCTCAGTAAGAGACATTTTCCATGGCAGACATTTTTGAACCATCATAACAGAAAAAGCCCAGGTGTAATCAATAACATTAAAAACAAAAGCATTCTTTGTAGCTGAGCTTCTTCAGGTTCCTGGTATTGAGCGTGTTGGCTCAGTGGCATGGCTTACTGGCACACTGCTCAGCCATTGTTAACAAAAATTGGATTCACCTGGGCTTTTCCTGACATAATGTCATAATGTGTGCCATGAAAAAAGGTCTATTAATACTTTGTATCTTATTTAATCTGTACACAAAGTCAGGCCAATTGAGTATTGCAGTAGCTGAGACACTGAAAGGCCAGCACTCAGAAACACCGGCAGAGTTTTTGACTTTCTTTAATAACTGTACTGACTTTTAAAAACAACAACATTCAAAAATGTTCAGCAGATATAACAAACACGACCAGGACACTGAGCATAAAGAAGGTGCCAAAGCAAGGCATTAAAGAAAAGTAGTAACGAGGATGCTAAAAACGGCTAAGAATGCAAACATAGCTTTCATGGTAATTAGATTTGGATGCTTTTGTGCTCTGTTCAGCAAGACCTCTTTAGTCAGTGAAAGCATTCATTCACTAAATATAATCTGTGTAACAGGATTAAAGGTTTTGACCATTAATGCCTCTGCCGCTAACTACATCTCCAGGAACAGAAATAACCGCCTGAAAAGCATCGTCTATTCTAACCTGAAAGCTGAAGCCAGATTCTGACCTAAAATAGCTTCTTGAGAAAATCCGGGATTGATTAGATTTCTCCCTTTGATCTCGAACTAGTAGTCACACACTAGTCAAGCTGGCATGCACGCAAGCATGCACGCACACAAGTCATTACAATCACTTACAGCAAGGTAACATTAGGAGAGAGAAGAGGAACATCTTGCAGGTTGACCTGCACACACCTGACATCTGTTTGTATGCAGTCACAACTCTCTGGATATTCCTGCAAGACTACACACATACACACACTTTAAAATTGCATTCACAAATGTTTAACTATAGAGGCGTATTACAGATTTTTTTTTTTATTTGGTCCAGTGGGACACAACATGAACCTACGTCTGTGTACAATTAATAAGTATTTTCATTATCGAACAATTGCTGAAATTAAAAATGCCTGTCACAATTTCCAAGGGCCCAACAGTGATTTCATTTATGATGATCCTCACATTTACAAAGCATTATGTAAGGATCATCATCTGATAAATGTCTGGACACACAAACATACATACAAAAGTAAATACTTACACACATATACACACAAGTATATTGACAGAAATATTGTAAACACACACACTTACAACACTCATTCAGGAACACACGACTGGTATCTTGTAGTCTTCCACTTATTATGTCCGCCCATCCGATGTTGTCCCCTGCAAAGCCAGACAAGGATCAATATTATCTGTACAGCACAGACAGATAATACCCAGTGAAGAACACTCAGATGGATGCTGCTGAAGATGAATAACCAGCTGCGGAAATGTGGTGGGCACAAGATAATCTTGCATTGAACCATCCTCTTTTGTTAAATCATTGCTGAGTTGAATGGCTTCATAAGGTTTTTTATCTGGGATCCTCAGAGACTGACTATTAAATAAAAGGTCAAATGTGCTTCAGCGGAAACTGCAGACATTGAGCTGAATATAAAGTTTTGGCATGATTTCCTTACGTCCTAATACAGTTATGATAGGTTATATTATGTAAAAATGTCAATGCAAATACACCTAAAGAGATTTGACAGACACAAACAACTCAAAGGGATTTGGATTGAATAGAATAATCTAATTTTCTTCAATTATATCAAAACATAACTCTATGCTATTGGTGTAAATATTATTACTACAAAAGTTTGACAAAGTAACTTTCATCTGCCTGTAATGGCTATGCTACACGCTCGTGTTTCTATCAACAAAAGAGGGTTGTAATAACTATCTGATACTCATAGTATCTGACTGAGGCTCCGATCACATGCAGATGTTGTTTAAAGACAAACATCATAAATTGGAGCTGTCAAACATGATGTCCCCGACAGGAAGCCAGCACATTCTGTGTGCACACCAACCACGGCTTACAATCTGCTACCATTCAAAGCCTCCCTAATGCTGCACCGGAGGCTGTAAGTGGACATAGATAAACAGCTTTGAAGAGTCACTGGTGGTGATGAGCAGATGTTATGGAAGGCCTTGTTTTTCTTAGGGATTGTTTTATCCCAGAAATAAACTCTCTGACCTTTTGTTTCATAGTTCATATCTAATCATAAATGTAAACTATGCAACTGACATGTACTATTACACATGGTGGCTGTGCACTCTCTTCTTAACCATATTAAAGAGAAAATCAAATTGCCCGCTTTTTAGATATAAAATATTAATGGGTGACTATTACTATTGGAGCCCAGTGCTAAAGCTAAATGTTTTGACAGATCATTAGGTCCTGCAGTGGACCATCATAAATCTACTGAACCCTTTGACTTTATTCTTCTTAACTTTTCCTGTTGTGCACTCTATGCCAAATAAATTAATTGAATTACTCTTTAAGCTTCTCTTTCAATAAAGTCTCTCTTTTCAAGTGTTGCCAAGTTATTAATTGAGCAACTAGTTGGCTTGTAGTAGATACATTATAATCCTTACTCAACAGCAAATCATAAATGTCAACTATAAAACTTTAAAAGCAATAATATACTCAAGGTCATCGAACCATCCAAAATTTGCTTCTATTTGTTTCCAATGTCAGCACATTGGCGTAAACTGGAAACTATGGTACTCATGTGCGTATCGCTTCGAGCCTATTACCAACTCATTTACTTACACATTGTTAATTGATCATCTGATACTCGTCCTTTACTTTTCATTCCCACGGGCAGGGTTGTTCTCTCTAGCCTGCAGAGCATGCTGTAGTGCATGGCAGCACCGGGAGGACTTGACTTAACCATCTACGGTGCACAGTTAAATCTCCACTTGTTACTAAAATATAAGAGTTCCCATATCTCACAGGAGGGAGCTTGGATTAACAGGTCATTTCCAGGTGGAGCTGTGAGCCCCGCTGTTGCAAAGACACACACACGCTGAGCAAGTTCTCCCACACATGCAATTACATGAAATTCCCTGTGGTGGATGTAGATGTTGCCAAAATCACCTGACAGATACAACTACTACAATGTCTATACTTGTATATATACCTTAGAGAATGAGGAAGATGGCTGTGACGATGATGTATTGCATACTGTGGAAGGACCTGGTGCCCATTATCAGGTAAGTAACTTCTCAAATTCTTGTTATTATGGGAATGTTGCACAACATGGAGGATGAAAAAGACGGCCGAGACTAATTTGAGCTTCTTCTTGATCTCTCTGATGGTAAAAATATACTTTACCCTGCAGAAATTAAAATGTTTTTCTAAATATATTTTAGAAAAGATAGTTTAAAGTTGCAAATCTTTATCAATTTAGTCTGATCTAGGCCTCCAGCGACACATGGTGTCAATATTTACCAAATACGAGGCTAATGACTGTGATGTCTGTCCTTTCTCATGAAACTCTGAAGAAGAAAGCAAATAAGCGTATTTCTTTAAGTTTAATGGATACTTCGCAGTGGTGGAAGAAGTATGCAGATCCTTTACTTAAGGAAAAGTAGTACTACTCCACTACTAGTCAAAGTCCTGCATTCAAAATCTTATTTAGGTAAAAGTACAAAAGTATTAGCATCCAAATATATTTAAAGTCCCAAAAGTAAAAGTATTTCAGAGTAATATATGTTACTGGATTATAATTATTGATGCATTGATGTGTTCATCACTTTAATGTTTCAGCTGCTAACGGAGGATTTCATTTGAATTACTGTATACACTGTTGGGTGGCATGACCTATAATAATATATATTATAACCTATTTGCAAATTTTGATTATTGATACAAACTATAACGTAACTTTTAAAGTAACTAAAGCATAAAATAAGGTAGTGGAATAAAAAGTACAATATTTGTCTCTGAGAAGTATGAAGTAGCAGAAATGGGAAATACTCAATAAAAGTACAAATACCTCACAATTGGACTTAAGTACAGTGCTTCACTGAATAGATGGACTTGAATGATAATGTGAAAGTTTTCTTATTCCGTATATATATAAGTTTTTTATATTCAACTTGACTCTTGGGCATTCCATCTTTTTCCTGATGCTGCCAAGGCTATCAGTGTTACTCTGTCCTCATGCTCAGCTTTCCGGTCTCATATTAATTAGTTCACAATTGTAGAGAATGCATAGTGCGGTCGTGAGGAGCTTTTCTCCAGCGGCTCCAGACTCCAGATGGCCAAGGAGCTTCAGAGGTCACAAGAGAGCAAGGCTCCAGTTGGTCTGGAAGCATGGCGTCCATTGTTTTTACCAAAACAAGAGATATTTGTTCCATATTTCACATTAAATATTGCTTAACTTTACTGTTAAAACGTGATCGTACCAAAGTGACTTTCAATGCTATGACTCAAATTATTTTATGAAGTCTTTTATGAAACAATGGCAAATGAAATAAACAGTTCATGCTTTTTAAAATGAATGAATGTAAGGTATTATGATAGGTTACAGTTACTTTTTAAATCTCAATACAAAAAGAGGACGGGCATTTTTTATCAATACTGAGCGAATACCAAGTAAAACTCTGAAACCTTTTCTTTTCTTCCTCGGCTAAATCTACTAAGTCACAATGCCCACTGTGAGCACATGCTAAGTGTATAATCAATGAATGCTGATGCCTTTGAATAATGAACAAGCATATCATTCTTAATTAACCTTTAAATTGCAGGGCTGTCACGGTTTGGAAACGAGATTTACATAAATATGCATTACTATAAAAGCTGCTGACTCCTTCACAGATTCATCATGACATTCATCGGAGTCCGCTCTTGTACCAGATTGACTCCAGTAGTACGTCTTTTTAATAAACTGTCAGAATGGTACAAAGTGAAAGCTGTGCTTTGATGCTGAGTGACTGACATGCAGCCTGTTCCCCTGAGAGCACAAACTGTCAATGTCAGTGATTATATGCACAGTCGTATCTAACACTTGATGTCGGGGTACTGGGTAATGGGTTCCAGTTGCAGCAATTACATTTCCAATGAGATGCCAAGCCATTTTCAATATTACTGCTTTTATTTTTTCGAGGTACTCTTCAGTCTCTTCCCAAGTCACGACTGTCACATGTCCAGTTTAGAGGAAGATTATGCACCTATTTTAACAAAACATAACAAAATCAAAATAATTTTGATGCGACACTGACACTAATGGGGAGAATGTTGTCTATGTTATTCTCTGCGCCCTGAACGGATGTCAATTTGGTCAGCGGGTTGTACAATCTCCCAGGAGAAGTGCGTAAATCCTCTGCCGTCAGCTAGTTAGCTCAGTAAGCTATTAAAATCCTCTTTGATTTACTTGTTTCAAATTTTCCAGCATAGCTTTATGAGAACTTTAAATAAATTACTTGATTACCCGGTCTCAACTTTCACAAGACATGATCAACTCATAGCCAAAGTTACACAGCTATTCTTAGCTTTTCCACTTCATGCTGATCACCTCAGGGACTCCTATTCCACCGGAAAGAAGCAAGACCACAATACGGTTGATCTGATACTCTGCAGGAAAAACTTTTGAGGCCATAATTATATTTAAACTTGTTTTGCTGCACTGTTACTTTTCTTGCCATAATACTAATTATTATTATTTTTTAAAAGGGAACCCTTTGTAAGTGCTTTCTGAAGGGCTTGTTGTATGATAATTACATTACATTACAGGTCATTTAGCAGACACTCCTATCCAAACTTACAGTGAACTAACTACAGGGACAGTCCCCCTCGACCAACTCGGGGTTAATTACCTTGCTCAGGGCCACAATGGTGGCAGCCATGTTCTGTTTGGATGGCGTACCCCCAGACCACTAGTTTTAGTTTAGTTTATATAAACACACACTTACCACAGTACAGCTCGTCGGCTTCATTGGGACAGTCTTTGTGTCCGTTACACTGCAAACTCTGTGGCAGGCAGTCACTCATGTTCCCACATGGAAAATAGCCAAGGGGGCATCTACCCTCTACTTCCGGCCTGCTGTACAGCAGCGCTGAGGGAGAGATTCAGGAAAGAGAGTGAGAATACTTAGATTATTTGAACAATTATTATTAAATTTAAGATTTCCTGTTAGAAATATCAGGGAAAAGCGTGCTTCAGCAAAAGTCCTGAAACATTATAGGTCAGCTCTCAATGATGCAAATAAAAAGCAGTAATGATGGAATGATTTTTTCAAATGAAGAACCAAGATTAAATGGTTAATTTATTAATGAAGTTACAGCTGTTTCTGCCATGTGCATAAACGCACACAGCAACCCTCACTTTGAAGATGCTCATATTGATCCTGCTACTTTGTGATAGCTGCAGGTATTTAAGACTCCAACAAACATCTACAAACACAACTTCAGTGGATTATTAACCTTTTAAATAAACCCACATTTACACTTAGTGTGCATGAAGATATACAGTATTATTGGTGAGCTTCATTAATCTAACCTATTACCCACTCTGCATTTAATGCTATATTTGTATGGATATTTACATTTCTAGAGTGATTGAGGCAAATTTCAACTAAAACCATTTAAACAGGTGTCTTTTGTGCTCTCTGTCAAGTTTATGGGACACAATTCTCCCTCCTTTTCGAGTGCTGCTTGACTCCCACACTCCCAAACAGACTAAAACATTACTGTTTGCCAAAAAAGTTCATCTTTAATACAGAGACTACATCAAAGCTGTCATCCAAAGTGACGCCTTCCTTCTTGAAATCATAAGACAGTTTTCTTTAATTAATCCCCAACTCATACATTGATGCAGGCAAAGCTTGTAAATTAATTTGACTGAACAGAGAATGAATTTATATCACAGTCATTTAGTTTGTGTTAAAGTTTCACATAATCCTTCAAGGTGTGTCATTTATTACAGCATTACAATTTACGTTCAAAACACAAGTTAGCAACAAGACTCTTAAGCTGTCATGAAGACTTATTTTGTCTTTTAATTTTTTGCAGCCTGTCATGTATGTGGCCAGGAAAACAAGCCAGGAATAAATCCCTCAATATAGTCTTCCAGCACACACAAAGGCTCTGCTCACATTTGCAAGGGAAGCGCTACTCCCTTCTCACTTTCCCCCAATAAAAATACACCTAAAAGCACTTTCTTGTACTTTTTAGCACAGCCTGTTCAGAGCAACAACCACCAGCTGGCCGATTCAGGATTCCTCGAGAAGGGTGATGAAGAAACGCAAACACAGGAAATGTCAGTAACATGTTTTCCGGTGCGTGACCATCAGCACTAACAGCGATGGAGAACAGCGCTTCACAAGCCACACACAAAGGCCTCCCCTCTTTATGCAGTCAGGCACTAATTGGTAACGAGGAGCAGCTGGGAAGGATCAGTGATGATTAAGCGATAAGTCACAGGTGTGCAGGGCCTGGTGGACAGGTGAGGAATACACCCTTTTTAAAAATAATTTATTTTTACAGCATTTAGTTTGTGACATTTGTTTTAGTTATATACAGTATATACTTAGTGTGGAGTTTTTTCTCATGTCAGATGAGGATAATTATGTATTTCATTGAGGATTTCTGAAGCGGTTATTACATAATCTTTTCTAAAGTATCACTAAAATAGGCAATTTCTTACAGGGTGAAAATCCTGCAAAAACACATAACTAAACAAATTGAAAAAAGCAAGAATTAAACGAGTTGTCCATTTTTAAACTGTGGAAACATCTGCACTGTCAGACTTTAATGCTAACATACCAGTTAGAGAGGTTATGAAAGCAGAGCCTCCCCTAAAGCTCTGCTGGTGGTAACAGATCAAGCTGTGAAGATTCATTACAAAATAAGTTTTAAAATTCATCGACAAAGTGTGGAAGAGAACTGAGAGTGCTCTTGTTCCTTAATGTTATTTTCAAACCCACCATTGTTTTCCAGCAATGATGCCATCATGGTGAGGAAGAAAAAACAACAACAACCAGATCTTTCATGCGTGAACCGTCAACATACAGTAAGTGTGAATGGCAAGAAACTCTTCAAAAATCAGCAATGTTTCCTCTTTAATGTTTTGTCTCTGATTTATGTGACATCAGTGGATTTTACAGGCCCTACTATAATGTGTTGACCGTAGTACACGGCCAATGTTCCTCCAAACACAAAGTCCTCATGACATTTCAAAAGGCTACTCTTGGTTAGTCAAAGCAGGTATCACATACTTGCGACGTCCCAATCAAACACTTTGGAAAACCACATTTACAAGTTGCTTCTGTTTGATCTGTCACTTGTGTCTTTTAGTTTTTTAGCAGTCTCAGGGACGTCCTTCAGTCTTGTTCACTTTTGTTTTAATCTTGAAACATTCTAACATATACACACACTAAGTAACACAGCAAGTCTCACAAATAACTTCCGACTATATTTTCCTGCATTTCAGCATATAGTTGTGATTGAAAGTACAATGGACAGGATATTGGATTTGAAATTAAGCGCTGACATTCAGTTTGAATGATAGGTGTGAAATTCCCACGCGATTCACCTACAATTGATGCAAACGCCATCAAAACTGAGAGCCTGCACTTTAATCTCTATAATCAATATTTTTTTTTTTCAAACTCCATCTGCTGGAGAACAGAGCAAGCACAACACAATAATGTGTGAGAATTAGTTTGTTATATGGAGGTGTTAGTAATTGCCAACATGCTGAATAGACAAAGGAAAGCACAGTACTCAAACCACGAATCACTCAAGAGAAGGGGAAGGCATACGTGCTGAAGAAAAAGTGACTGAAATAAAATAAATCTCAGTGAGTATTGCCAAAGAGGGAAAATAGCCTGCACTGTCAAAAAAAATAAAACCAACAGAAAACATATCCACCCAAGTCAATATTTTGTTCCCTCTGCCTCTCAATTATTAGCTTGTTTGTGTGTTTTGTCCTTTTTGTTATGTATGGCAAGTGATTTATATTAAGTGGTCTCGCAGCAGCTGAAGACCTACAGCAACATGTTCTCAATGAATTAAATGTAAGCCTGCAATTTTTGATGCAGAGCTATTGAGGAACACAAAAGAGAGAGAAAAAAAAGTAGCTTTAACACTGGTTTAAGTGTTAAAAGGGCAGATGCTATTTTATTTTTTGTGTGTCTACATCTGAAGGTTATTGCTTTCTCTTCCTACGGGTGCTGCAGGTTGGGATGTGTAGAGTTGTTCTCACAATGACAGAACAGCTCCCCCTCTGCAGCCTGCTAAAAGTAAATTAGTGGGTTTGTTAGGTGCTTTATATTCTATTTCCCGTCTGTGTATTATTATTATTATTATTATTATTATTATTATTATTATTATTATATATTATTATAATTATTATTAACAGACTACTTGACGAAAGGTAATATGACTGTTATTGAAAAACCATCTGTCAAAGCTTCCACCTACACTGAGACAAGAATAGACAATACTTTCTCAGTCTTCCAGCCTCTCCGAAGGGTTTCCCAGCCACAAAGAGCAGATTTGACACAATACCTCGTTTGGAGCCAGAGAACCTTCACGCATGGAGACTGAAGACAAGAAATAATGAAAAATGACACCATGCAAGCCTCCAGTCTGGAAGATCCTTGCACCACATCTGGGTGCATCACAACTGTATATATTCAGTACTGTAATATTTTCAGCCCAAAATACTGAGTAACTTTGCAGAATACCAGAGACAACCAGCATAATATACATCCTCTAATTATCTTGAAGGTGTACTGTATCCTGTTCTTTGCTCCACGGTCTCTGCTCAAGTCTTAAAAATGGTAATTGGATGTTGGTGCACCAACTGCCTAAAGACAGAAAAGATGTGACAGATGACAGATCTGTTATTATCTGACTGGGATTGCACAGTTTGAGCTAAATGTTTCAGGGTCTTTTTCTCACTGCCAGTCCCATAAAATGCATTTGTACCTCTGATTGTTCTGTGACAGATACAAATAAAATCCCTGATACTGAATGAAAGCTGTTCTCTGTCGCCCTAATGGAAAATATATTAATTTATTGTGAATGTCAAGTGGTATTAAAAAGCAGTAACTCAATTTACAAAGTCCTTTTAATTACCAAACGGAACAAAATGCAAAGACCTGAGCTTTGGTGTTTTTGTTCCATCAACAGGAGAAGTGTTCATCTTTGCATCCCAGCGTGCCAGCTATCACTAATAATTTCACAGTTTGGAACAGAAAATACAACAACATATTTGTCCGTGCGGGTTCATCACTTTCAATGTGTCTTTGTGTGTTCATTGATCCAAACATTTTGACAAAATATGAGAGAAGATGAGTGACAGACTGGGAGGTGGAGGGAATGAATAAGACATGAATTGGATATTGAATTTTGTGATATTTAACACCTCAACCCCATGCTGTCGGGGAAATCCCCCTAATACCAAAATCTGACAGATTATGATGTACAGCTGCAGGTACAATGTCTCATTTATTATGACAAATTCCCTGAATAATCCCAGTTAGACACTTCATTATGAATCTTCTCAATACTTATTGATTTAAACCTTACTCTATATCGAATTAGTTCCTTTAATTTTTTTTCCTGTATTTAAGGATTCTACCATTGTGAGGGTAGTGGTCATACAGACTTGAACAATCTCGCAGCCCATTTCATGCCTTTTCACCCCCCCCTGTGTGAAGCAGAGCGCACAATTCAGCGCATTCGTAAAAGATAGACAAATATCGCAAAAAGACTCCAGTGATGCAACAGCACTAAAAATGTAAAAACTCTACAGCAAAATGATAGATATGTAACCTTCTACTCCCAACATGTTTTATTTACCTCTAATCTCCGTATAGGTCAGGTGGATGAGCAAAATAAGCACAGGTACGTCCATCCTGAGGCTCAGAAGTTTTCTACCCGTAAAAGTCGACCGAAGTCCCAGTCAGTCCAACATGTTAACGCATGCCCGACATTTAAAAATGACTGAAAGGGTGAACTAAGCAATCGGATAAATCTGAAGTGGCTCCGTGTTGCGCAAGAACAGCGTCATCTATCCCAGAGCTCTCTGAAGAGTCTGCTGAGAGTCACCGTATAACTATCTCTCTCTCTCTCTCTCTCTCTCTCTCTCTCTCTCTCTCTCTCTCTCTCTCTCTCTCTCTCTCACACACACACACACACACACACACGTCAAGCAAACGCTTCCTCCCTTCTCACTCTCTCTGGAAGAATATATCTTTTTTTATATCTTCACACCTGTACAGGCTCACTTCCTGTGAAATAAAAAGGAAGATCTGCACCCCATTTCACAGGACCTGCTGGATTGTCAACAGCCCTGTTGGCTCCTCAGCTCCTCAGCTCCACAGGAGAGCAGTTAGTGCAGCTGGCAGCAGCAGAGAGGACACTAACACACTAACGCTGATTTATATCTGTTGTATGTCCCAATCTTGGAACAAATTGTTTTTTCCCTTCGTTTTATTAAGGGAGTGCACTTTTGTTATAACCGAAGAATGCTATTATTTTTGTTCCCAAGGCTCTCATCACTTGAAGAATTGTAATCTCAAAGAAATTAACATTACTTAATTTTTTATTGGAGATATTGATATTCTGGATAAACTGTAACAGACACATCATAAATGCTTTGAACTGTGTCTTCTATAATGGGTGATTTGCACGCCTAATTAAATAACAATAAAGTAAAAGAAGTAGCCTAAAAAGATTTTACAGTGAGTTTACCCAGTTAAAGAAGTGTTGTATTTTGGGTACTAATTTACAGATGAATGTATATGATGTGATGTTTTATTATGTTTTCTATGAGTCGGATAGGAATATTAACTTTAATATTCAACTTCTGAATATTCTTGGTAAATTCCACATCCACAAATCGAAATGGTCTGATGTTTTATTGTTGAACTTTTTAATTGACATTGACCAATGCCACACACCACAGCATTCATAACCTAAGATCATTTGCAATGCCCACCCCCAGATGGGCTTTTAAAAGGTTGTGCGTAGGCCCTCTGCTGACATATTTGGTATATTTGTTTTTTAAATTCATCAATCTGTGCAAGGTTTATGCTAATTAACTTGCAGAGTTGTGTGTTGTGGGGTTGTTGGATGGTCATCTGTGCCTATTAGGGGTTGACCTAATGTGGGGTCTTTTAACGGATTTGTATCTTACATTTTGTTTACCATATACCTGTACGTGTGGTATTCGCTTGCTTTTGACACCAGAAAAGTGGTGCCAGCTTTACGCCTAACATCTTAACTTAGGCAAAATTACTAAAATTTGAAGCTACTGCCAGGTGAGGTTAATTTATGGTAAGGACAGGATGTGGGAGTAAGCAGCTCGATTAACAGATAGCTTAGTTCAGCACAAAGACTGTAAACAGAGGGAAACAAAATAAATCCTCCTACCATCACCTGTAAACCGAAGTGTTAAAATGAGATGGTGTGGCTTCACAGGGTGCTGAAGTCTTTTCGTCACCTTGCAATTGCCAGGAAACCAGCTGAGACTCCAAAAGGTCTTTAAGCCTGGCCAAAGCACTTAACATGTCGTTTTTAGGCTTTGGTTTTTGTACAGATTAAACAAGCAAGATATAATGTGTTAAATGTGCTGTTTCCCCATAACAAGTCTTTGTGTTAAGCTAAATCCTAAATCCATTTCCTGGCTGTAGTTTCATACTTAATGGACAGATGTTGATATAAATGACAGCTGTTGTTTTGATGCTAAACAGCAATACCCAAGAAATGCAGAATGTAGTCCTATGGAGAAAATGAGAGACTCAAAGTCATCAATAAGTACTGCTCGTTGAATCACTGAAAGAGATCAGATAAAGTTTCATGAAGAGAGACTTGCTCTTTTAAAAACCTGCAGTCAGTAGGGATTAGAACTTATTTTTAATTGTTCAGATTGTTGAATTTGTTTTATTATCATTTACTTTGTCCATTTAAGAGCAAACTAAGGATTTGATTCAGAATATGTCAAAAAGGGTAGAAAAAAGTGTGTCCTTCCACTTCTGTAGACAAGCTGGCTTTGGTGCAGATTTATATGATCTCTGTTTGAGGTTAAGGCAGATTTGTGTTGCACTATTACCCAATACAGAAGAAATTAGTTGACAGAGTGCAGAGTTTCGCTGCATGCTCCTTGTGGAGGTAACATTTGTCCTCTTGTGCTTGTTTTCTGTCTCATCACAGGGCCTTGAGTTAGAAATGTACCCACGACATCTGTGTTCTCCCAGTGAAGTCACAGAAGGCTCATTCGATCATAAGATCTAAAAGACGATTGCTTTGAGACTTAAACCTGCACAAGGTTGTTTGTTGACCACTTGGGGGGATTGTGGAATCAGCTCTAAACACAAAATGGACATGTCATTGCTTTAATACATGTACGCAAACAGTTGCCCATTTACACATCCAGCAGACACTAAGCAACATTCATTTTAGTCGTGTTTCCATTTAGCTTTGTTTTTGTCTCCAGTAACTCCTGAAGGAAATATCTGCTAAATATTCTTTGTTTGTCTGTGTTGCTGGGTAAATAGTGTACTACATTAGGTTTGAAATCAAAGAGGTGGTGTAGTGTGGAAGAAACATTCACTTTGCGATGGCGTGTGTAGGATTTAGGCCTCAAAATGATTCTTAGTTTCAGGTAATTATACATAATAGGCCCACACTCACACACACCAAATCCCTCTTTTGGATAATAGTAGTTACATGACTTCAAATTTGCATGAGGTGTATGTTTTTATTCAGGTACATCTGTTCAAATGCAGCCAAACCACTGTGTTAGAGTTATTACTAGAGCAGAGGAAGAAAAGGTTGTGCAGTGTAGGGAGTTTCATGTCAGATGGAAACTCTAAAGCAGGGGTGTCAAACTCATTTTAGTTCAGGGGCCACATACAGCACAATTTGATCTCAAGTGGGCCGGACCAGTAAAGTCTTAGCATAATTTGTACAGCATTTGTACTGTTTGCAGCCCGAGAAGCTGTCCAGGAATCTTTAGGATTCAGTCCTGCAGAGCTCGTTTTTGGCCACACAAGGCGACGATCACAGACTGCGAGCCACCTGTGTCCCTTAAAATGCGCACCGGACACTGATCGGCAGGCTTGCCGGTTAAGGACACGAACCCATCGAATATGAACGGCTTGAAGCATTCATCAAAACTGTCACCATTATCAGGATCTGTACATGCTTTAATTAATCCGATGCCTCTCGGCGGTGACGTACTCTGGGCAGGTTGTTGTTGCTCTTTATGTTTAAGGGTCAGACAGTTGGCAATGATGTGTCCAGGTTTATGGCAGTAGTAACACTCCCTTTCCTCTCTTCTACTCTGCACTGCTCTAGGCAGATTAGGCTGCAGAGCCGGACCATAACGAGGTTTCTCAGCAGAGGCTGACGGGAAAACAACCTTGTGAGTTAACACATACTCATCGGCTAGCAGAGGATAGAGACGTTACTTTCTGTTCATTTAAATACACAACAACTCGGTCAGACACACATTTCTTGAATTCTTCCATTAACAACAGTTCTTGCAGAGAACTATAGTTGTCCACTTTACAAGAGGTGCTCCATTTATCAGATAAAGTTTCCTTTTCCCTGGCGAACTCAGCATAGGTCTGTGATGGAGCTTTTCGGTGATTGCGAAATTTCTGTCTATAAGCCTCAGGGACCAATTCATAAGCACGCAGGATAGCAGCTTTAACCATTTCATATCTCAGGCTATCCTCTAACGAAAGTGCAACAATAGCTTCTTGAGCTTTGCTATAAATCATGCACTGTACTAAAAGAGGCCAGACCTCAGGAGGCCACTGCAAAGCTGAGGCAATGCGCTCAAACGCACCAAAATATGAATCTACTTCAGTTTCACGAAATACAGGCACCAAAACAATGTTTTTACTAATATCGAAGGCACTGCGGGATAGTGAGGAGGTGGAGGTAGGGGACGTACTTGTGGCACCTATAAACGCTCTCGACGCGTGCCTCGAGATCCAGCCCGTCTACCTCCCTATCAACTTTCACCACCGCTTCAGCAGTTAACTTTTCACTCAGTTTCATCAAGCACAGCAGGCTCTGACTGTACTGGTAACGCAACAATCATCCCCTGTTCCACAAACTCACTCACCACTAGAGCTTTAAGCTCTCTCTTCAGGATCGATTTTGCATATGTGACACTGAAGTAGTTAGCAACTTTCATCAGGTCCTCTTTACGACAGGAGTCGATTTTATCCACAGAGGGATCGGCCAAAAATTTAATGAACCATCTTTTTACAAAACATGAAGAACAACCTGACATTTCTTAAGAATAAAAAGGTGCAATTTCAACAATAGTATTAGTTCATCATTTACACATGTGTGTTACAACTTACAGATCACAGTGTATCTACAAAAGGCACACAACATTTTGTCACAGGTATCTGGAACAGTATTTTACTTTATGATCAAAACAACCAATTTTTACATTTTGCAAAGTCATCCCACAGGCCGGATTGGACCCTCTGGCGGGCCAGGTTTGGCCCCCGGGCCGTATGTTTGACACCCCTGCTCTAAAGTGTCCGTATAAAAGTACTTGATGTCATATGTAAGATTGAATCATTTACCTGTTCAATTTCCAAAGATATGGAAATTGAACCTTAGTTTGCACATCCCTTCATTTTCTGCACCACTACATGCCCTGAATTTTAAGTTTTAAAACATTTAACATTCACCTACTTTCTTTTACTTAACTTTCCACAGTCATCACATACAGTACATTGGATGGTGCTTAATGATTAAAAAACAAACAAGGAACTGTAGATACACCTTTCACTCCATTGGCCTCGTCGTCGGGAGCTATTTGGGGCTCAGTATCTTGAATGAAGACACTCCAACACGTTGAAGGGGCCGGAGATTGAACCACCAATCTTCCAACCCTGAATGACGCCTCCACCTCCTGAGACACAGCCACACATCGTTTACATTAATGCTTCATCATACTTCTACTACACTACATTTATCTGAGAGCTCTAGTTACTTGCTTGATTACGATTATTAAAACAAAATCAACTAATGAATCAAAAATGATAAATTAAGCTCAGCAGTATACAGAATAGTGTTAGTGAATGTGAAGTACACAATAATGCATTAATAAGTAGTATGTAATCACATAATATACAGTGTGTTATTCTGAAATGGGCCTTTCTGCATATTAAGTAGTTTTACTTTTTGTGTTAATACTTTTACTAAAGTGACATTTTGAATGCATGACTTAAGTGCTTCTACTTTATAGTATTGCTACTATACTGGCAGTTCGATTAGTTAAAGCTCTACATGAGATTGAATATAAATTGTAATTTGTTTGTAGGAGGACCCGAACATAGGACCTGATGATGAGCGATAACACCATCTGTGTTATGATTGCCCACCATAACACAGATGGTAAGAGTGTGGCTGTAATTGATTTATCTTTAATTACAGTTAATGGTGCTGGTCTGCACATGAGAATAATAACCGCTTCAAGTGCTCTCTTGTCTATAATAAATCCATTTCTTCCAATCGCCATGATGTTAATTTTGCAGGAAGAGTGAAATCTTCCTCCCCTGAGCCAATAGTGTCCACTTATAGCCAAGAGTATCACAAGTGGTAATACATTTACCTTAACTTAAACAGGGTAGTCAATGTGACTTTTGCAGATTTCTTCATGTGAGCCTTGCAAAGGGACAAAGGCTTAAATGTTTAAGCAACTGCATTATGTGTCAAACAATGGTTGAGGTGGAGAAACTAGAGTAAAAAGAGGTAATTCAGTAACGTAATTTAAATCCAGGCATGTGAAACAATTAAACTAAAATTATTTTTTGTTTTGTTTCCAGGAACGGGAGTACAACATATAATAAAGACTGTTTGTGTGTCATTTCAGCCAAAATGAACTGCTGTGTGATGGACAGCCCTGCTAGTGTGGTGGTCTAGGGTGATGGGTTCCACAACATCAGGGTGTTATTGGCTGACAGGAGGGGCCCCTCTCCTTCTGTATGTTGGCCAAGTCACTCCGAAGTTCGGTCATGGAACTAGGCCATTCAATACCTTGGGCAGGGCACATGGCGTTTCTTAAAACATTGTGTAGAGTTGGTAACCGTTTTGCATGGCCAGGCATGTACACCCAGCTTTTCCAGTTTTGAGTTTTGTCACGCATGTGGGCCCTGTCGCCTAGGAGCTCTACACAGCACTAACAGCCCAGGACAGAAAAAGGAATATTGTCATGATCAGTATCCAAGAAATGCAGTTTAAAGAACATAACAAAAATAATATGCAGTGCCGACTCCTTGAAGTTTGGGGATTTATGGACTGACCCTGGCCACTTTGCCTCTACGCTGGTGACCACGCAGTGATGTTCCCAAATTATGTACATTTGAAAGGACTCCAGGTGGAGTACAGTGCGACTAACACCTGTGCTGAGTGAATATTTCCATACGTGCTAAAAAAGGGAATGACCTTTAGTTATCGGGGATTCTGCATTTTCTACAAACCCTTAGTTTTACTGCAAGCAATGTGCCAGTAGGACTAAACAATGAGTATCATTATTTATCCTTTAGATTGTATACTTATTTATTCCCACAGAGAAAGTTTAGAGTTTTGTGTCATAGCAGCTAGCTACAAAATTACAGAAGACAAATGTAGCTTACAAAAACACACACAATGAGTGAGAGAGACACACACACACACACACACACACACACACACACACACACACACAACACACACACACAACACACACACACACACACACACACACACACACACACACACACACACACACACACACACACACACACACACACACACACACACACACACACACACACACACACACACACAATGATAAATAGAATAAAAACTTGAACTTAAGACAAGATATTGCCATCGATGTGCAAATTGCATGTAAAACGTGCATTGCAAGATTTACCTGAATGTTGAGGCTGTGGAATGACTTGCGATTCACAGACCGGCTTCATTCTCATGGAGACGCGAATGTGGGTGTAATTTATGGCACCGATCATTCTGGGAAACCCTGTGAAGACGCATTTAATACACAACAGTACATGTCATAGGGTCTACTGCTATGTCATAAAAGCCCTCTTTTGTGGACTCCATAGGGAAGTGGCCAGGGACATGACAAAGGCATCCAATAGCTCTGTAAGAGCATGTGCCACCTTGTTGTTGCTCAGGTTCACCGCATCACCCGCAGTCAAAATACCTGTAGCAAAATAACGCAAGGAAATCCATACAATTTGCGGAGAGTGTAAGCAACATCTCCGACGTATCGCACTGGCATCATATGGCTCAAGAAGCTAAGAAAGATAAGTCAAACCCTCTGACGAGAATCTATATCTCTAATATATAAATCAGCAGGGAAAGCCAAAAGGGTTTTGCAGTCTTTGAAAACTTATGTCTTCCTCAGAGACCCTCTCATAAACCGCACACCCGAGCTCCACAGGATCTTCTTTGAATGGTGATGCCATTTTCCAAAAAGAACAAGATGAAGGTCATTATTGCAATGATTTCTCTTGATGGAGATGAGTTGCAGAAAGGGGATTGCTGCTGACGGCGGAGGGAAGAGGCGGAATGGAGAGTGGCAGGGCGGCAAGGAAGAGTAGATCAGCAGGCAGGAACACTGGAGCCCAGGGAACAAACAAGCATTTAAACAGGTTGCAAGAACATCCTCCGCAGATTGTAGCCAGGTGTGTGGTGAGCCGGGAGCCAGGAGAGGTGATGAGCCAATTGCAGGCAGGTGTGCTAGTAGGACTGAAATGAGACACACGCACGTAAACACACAGACAGGCAAACATGGAAGACACAAGGGAGAAACAGGAGCCCAGCCGTGACCGTTACACTCAGTGGCAGAAAACAGTTGGTGTAATGCGTACAATAGATCAGTATCATATGGCTCAGCAATAAAGAGACCAGAGAAACAAAAAAAGACCCCGGCTGTTCACTCAGAATTATCATAGGGTGTGAAAACAGTCAAATTAACTTTTACCTTCACCATCTGTCGTGTACTATATTTGAAAGGACAAACACACAGACTAAAGCGGTTCATTGCACTCAAAGCGTCAAAAATGTGTATTCTCTTGTGGTTAAAGATAAAAAGAACAAACATGTAAGCTAATGTTTATTCATGAAAAGATTGTGAGCAGCTGGTAAAGCAAACCATTTGCCTTTCAGTTAGGACACACGGTTGCATTATTGCATTATAGTTGCAACATCTAAGAACTTTACAGGGTTGAAAACAGCAACAATTTTGTAATTATTCATCATTATGATTTAACAGACAATTTATGTGAGTTTTTTTATTGTTACTGTGAGAAAACAAATGGAGTATGCAAATAGAGATTACAGGTTGAGAATCATAATGAAGGCACTTCCTTGCATTTTCTTCGAGTTTGAATTTGGTCTTTAAAATCAAGAGAGCTTAGATACTTTCAGTGAATACATGCTTTTCGATGTTATTTCTTACACTTATTTGTGATTGTGAAAAAAAAACATGAGCCATCAGCATGTCATATTAATTCACACACATCCACAAATACAGATTATCACATGGGACATTAAACCATGTGTAAACTGTTCAGTTTGGAGCATTGGTTTTAATTGACAATTTTTGGGGGCAAAATACATTGAGGGAAAAACATTCCTCCATAACAATTTCAATTAGTGTACAACTGATATCCCTTCAGGAGAGTTTTAGTTAAATAGTTTAATAAATAAAGGAAGACCTTTCTTAAATGTTAAGAGTGTACTGCGTGGGAGTCTTATTAACCATCGGATGTAGTTTGTGGTGTGCAGTATAACAGTTACATTTAACATTTAACGTGGGGTTCAGCTCCACGTGGGCACATTTTTGTTGTGCAACATATTAAAACCTTGTTCCTCAGCGAGCCCCTGTTACCTTCCCCTGCATGTGCAAAGATGCTTGTGTAAACTCTCTGAAAACATTCATCCATTTCGTCAGGCTTGGAGATCATGCGTCAGAGAAGCATGACGCCCACTTTGGAGTTCCACAAGGGAGCTGCCTCGGTCCATTACTGTTCTCCCTGTACATGCTACCACTGGGGGACATCATTAGAGAACACAATGTGTGCTTCCATAGCTACGCAGATGACACACAGCTGTACATCTCTGCTGAACCAAATGATGCTACAGCTGTTAACTTCATCACCACCTGTCTGTCAGCAATAAATAAATGGATGAGCAATCATTTCTTAAAATTAAATGAGAACAAAACTGAAATCCTACTAGTAGGTCCTGTAACAAAAAGAGAGATGATGGGGAAACTTACTCCTTTGATTAAACCTGAAGTTACAAGTCTTGGTGTTATCATAGACTCAGATCTAAGCTTTAAATCCCACATAAACAAGGTGACACAAACATCATTCTTCCACTTTCATTTATAAATCAAAAGGATGCTGAAAAACTGATCCATGCTTTCATCTCAAGCCGACTCGATTACTGTAATGCACTCTTTACCAGCCTCCCAATAAAAACAACGGAAAAACGCTGCAGCGAGGCTGCTGACTAGAACCAAGAGGAGAGACCACATCACTCCAGTGTTAGCCGCTCTACACTGGCTTCCAGTAACTTTTAGAATGGACTCTAAGGTCCTCCTTCTTGTATACAAAGCCCTAAACGGAACCGCACCAAGTTACACTGCCAACTCTCTAATGAACTATGTGCCCCCAAGAACATTACGATCATCCACTACTGGTTTATTAGATGTTCCCAGAAACATCCAAAAGAACATCGGGGATGCAGCCTTTTGCAATTATGCACCAAAGCTATGGAACACTTTACCTGCAGACATTAGGGAGGCAAGTTCGCTCAATATCTTCAAACGTAAGCTAAAAACATATCTCTTTACTTTAACCTTTTAATGGTGACATTTTATATCTCTTTACTTTAGCTTTTTAATGGTGATATTTTATATCTCTTTACTTTAACCTTTTAATGGTGATATTTTATATCTCTTTACTTTAGCCTTTTAATGGTGATATTTTATATCTCTTTACTTTAGCTTTTTAATGGTGATATTTTATATCTCTTTACTTTAGCCTTTTAATGGTGATATGTTATATCTCTTTACTTTAGCTTTTTAATGGTGATATTTTATATCTCTTTACTTTAGCCTTTTAATGGTGATATTTTATATCTCTTTACTTTAGCCTTTTAATGGTGATATTTTATATCTCTTTACTTTAGCCTTTTAATGGTGAGTTTTTTAATGCTGCCACTCTATGCCACTTTAACCTAATTTAAATGATTTCATTCTGTACTGTTAATTTTAGCTATAACTGGTTTAACATTGAATGTGTAAAGGTAACTTCGATACATTTCAGAGTGTGTATTTTTGAAAAACCTGACATCAAATAGACTGTGTTACCACGGGAACAAGAGGAAGTTTCTCTGATAAATGTGTATTGGAGAAAAACTGGCTTTAACCGATAGATTTCATAAAACTTAACAAACTGAGTCCACTGCTGTTCGCCCTGATGACCCACGACTGTGCCAGGTTCAATACGAACCACATCCTGAAGTACGCAGACGAGACAACTGTGGTGGGACTCATCAGGGACAACAACGAACTGGCCTACAGGGAGGAGGTGAAACATCTGACAGGCTGGTGTCACACCAACAACCTGATCCTGAATGTTGACAAAACAAAAGAGATCATTGTTGCCTTCAGGAAAACACAGCACTGTCACCCACCACTCCTCCTCAACGGCACAGCAGTGAAGACTACAGACAGCACAAAGCTCTTGGGGGTGCAAGTCACAAACAGTCTGACCTTGTCCCTTCACACCTCCTCACTGGTGAAAAAGGCACAGCAGCGCCTGCACTTTCTGCGCAGGTTGAAAAGAGCACAGCTCCCCCCTCCCATCCTCACCACGTTCTACAGAGGCACCATAGAGAGCATACTGACCAGTTGCATCTCTACCTGGTCTGGAAACTGCAACACCTCAGACTGGAAGTCTCTGCAGAGAGTGGTGAGGACAGCGGAGAGGATCATCGGGACGTCTCTTCCTTCCATCAGAGACACTGCTAATAAACACTGTCTCACCAGAGCCCAGAACATTATAAAAAATAAAAGACCCCCCTCACCCCCACCACTGGCCTGTTCTCCCTGCTGCCCTCTGGCAAGAGGTTCCGCAGCATAAGGAGCAGAACAACCAGACTCTGCAACAGCTTCTTTCCCCAAACCGTCAGACTGTTGAACCAGAAATAACTTTTCTCCTGAGCAATGTGAACGCCACTCTAAGATCTCTTAAATGTATATATTTTATAGAGTGTATATATGTTATTTATTTAAAGTACATTTATATTTTAAGTACATATTTTATATTATATTTATGCATCAGCACCACGACACTTTTACATATTTATGACCAATTTTACAGTCACTTTTACAGTAAGCCAGGACAACGAAATTTCATTTGAATTGTACATTGTATAATCTCGAAATGACAATAAAGCCACAGGGGCCCATTGTTGATCTCATGCTTTCAAAATATGGCTCTGATAGTTTAAAACATTTACAAGAATGGTGTAATGAATGTGGTTTCAGGAGGGTCGTTAAGTACGGCACAGATAGGGAAACTAGGCATGATTTCCAATGTTATTTTATACTATTTTCTACTTCACACTCATTTACATCAACACTGTGATTATTGTACTGTAAATGCTTTGTCTAATCTTGTACTATGTTTTTGCTGTGAAGCACTTCTAGCAATTCTGCAATTCTTGTATGAAAGGTGCTATACAAATAAAGCGCTTAATAAATTATTATTATCCACAAAAGAAAACCTATTTGTGTCCCAGTGACGTCTGAGTCTGATTTCCTCTCACAGGCGTCCTCTAACCAGACGGGGTGTAAATGAGAAAGAAAAAGGAAACTTACTTGTCATGTACAGTCTTCCCAGAGGGCAATATGTTAGTCTTCATTGTGATTTCCACAGTTGTTGGACAAAATCAAGGGATTTTGTCCACTTCTCGAAACATTTTTTTTTAATCATACCCATAGTTTCCAAATGACTTTCATTTCATCTTCCACCTATGGGTATTGTTTGTGCCATCCAAATAGTGGAGACTGCACTTTCAGCTCTATTAAAGAAAAGTAGTGAAATGGGAAAGCTGAACCAATTTCTATTACGGCTTCTTTCTCATTTTAGTTTGTCTGATACCTATTTGGGAACAGCCGTGCATGAAGAGTTTGTACAACTTGATACATTAAGCAGTATTGAATATGGCATGCCACCCATTCATTTTAACATATTTTGTTTACCCAGTGCATACACCCAAACACTTTTTCTGCTGGTTGGCTTCTGTGTCCTTTTCCATCACAATTATTTATACTACATGGTTTAAAAAATGGTTACAAGCGTTCCTCTGAGAGATCCATAACACTTCTGTCTGACTTTAGGAGCCTGCTGTGTCTCATTTATATGTACAGCTGCAAAGATTAACTTTTTCCTTCACTTCCTCAAAACTCCAGAGAAAAGTGTCCCTCCCTCCTCCCACCCGCAGCCCAATTTAAAAAGAGAAATTATTAAAAAAGAATTCAAAAGCTAATAACATTTTACAGCCAGTTGAAGGAGCCATTTATTTTCATTTAGTGGTTTGCATCAAAAATGGAGGTTGTTGCACAAGGTGAAAGGCCCCATTAACAGACTCTAACTTGGAAACCAAATGAAGACAGGAGCAGCTAATCAAAACTGAAAAAACTCACCAGGTTGTCAGTTAGTGACGTCCTGAGGCCTACCAAGCACAAACACTAGCTGTTCCTCCTTCTCAGAGAGATGTGTAGTCTGGGATATGTTTTGTCTCAGGACTCAAATAAATTAAATAGCGTTTGATGTGGCTAAGCGAACACACAGCACTAAGTGCTGCCAGAAACAAATAGTCACGAAAAAGTGGCGTCATACCATAATGTGGTTAAAAAACATCCCGTAACATATCATTCCCATTAAATAACATATAACCTTTTACCAGGCTTGTGCTTGTGCAGTAAAAAAAAGAGAGATGAAACAGAGAGAGAGAGAGAGAGAGAGAGAGAGAGAGAGAGAGAGAGAGAGAGAGAGAGAGAGAGAGAGAGAGAGAGAGAGAGAGAGATACTGTAGATTACAGATCTGTGTAGGAGACAAGCATTTTATCAGGAACTTCTTGTTCTCTGTGATTCACATCACGTCATGAACTATTAACAACAAGGATAACTTCAGATCCCATTTTAAACATCTCAGGCAGGTCAGGCAAAGAGCTCTGGAAAAGCTGTGAGATACATTTAGACATTATTACTATCACACTTCACAAGAAATTACCACATGGAGACAGTGTATAATTCATTTGTATGGAGTACCCTCATTCTAGTTACAGTAAGTGACTTACTACGATTACAAAAATTACATTTTCAACACACGTTAAATTTAACTATTTCTCATAAGAGAAGTAGAAGTTCTGTCAAAGTCTGAGTTGGAGAGTTGGTTCTGAATATTAGGCTTAATATGAGCAACAATTGTAGAGATAATTATATAATAAAACATGAGATAATTTGATGCTTTTCTTTGTTTAACATGATAGTAAACTGAATTTTCTTTGGGTTTTGGACTGTTGGTAAGACATGTCACCTTTGGGCTGTGAAATTATAAGGGGCATATGTTCTGACATTTTATAGACAAAATAATATATAAAATAATTGGCAGATTAATCAATAATGAAAATAATTGTTAGCTCTACAATGCTGTATCTTCATCCATCTGTATATAAAAAGTATTTGTGTGCATATAGTGTTAATCTTCCTGGTCATGTGATCCTGGAGTGTTTGTTCTCAATAAAAATCACTTAGCATGTGTCCTTACTAAACACTGGCCTATCACCAGTTCTTTTTAAAGTCTCATGCGGACTATAATAATGTAATAACGGTGATTAGATTGTTTTAGCTGTATAACACACACTATACTTGGTGAAGGACTCAAATCACAGCTGTGTTTTCTTGGAAGCAAACATGAATCATAGGAGCTTGTTTCCTGTGTGTGTTCATTCCTGACAATCTGCCACAAACCACTTTGACATCGTTGAAGGAACTTTAAACTCAATGTTCTGATGTTTGTGCAGGCTGGCGAGGTACATGAGTCGGGATGGTGCTTGGACCTTGAGAAAGTCATACCCCCAGGTACTTTAATGCAACCTTGCCAGAGGGAAGATTAAAAATTTTATAAATTGCCTCAAGTGACTTGTCAGTTAGGGGTGAGGTTGAAGACTGCACATTTGGAAAGAAATATCTGGGGGTGTAGAGAAGTGAGTTTATCAGATCTCTGTAGCCTGCTCCTTAACTCTGCTTGAGGCTAGCGTCTCAAGGTATCCGCTACTAGCATAACAACCGCATAGCCTACTGAACTGTCGTCGGTCAAGTTGCATTTAAGGTAATGTAGGCAGCAGGTTTTAACGAGGAACAAGAATGCATTGAATAGTAAAGACAATGTCTATAGTTCTGCGGCATCACTTTTAAAAAAAATGTTTATTCAATTATGAGTCCAACAGAGTTATAGCAGTGCAATGATACAAATATTAATGTTCGTCGTGTGTTGTTTCATCCTGTAAACAGGCCTGTAGATCAGTTTGTTAAGTTTTTTATATTTCAAGATACTTTGTAATTAAAGTTGAAATGTAATTTCAATTCCCTTCTTATGTAAGGAAATATTGACTATAAGGATTTTCCATTTTTCAAAAGAGGGCATAACTGTGGACTAAGCTTCATTCTTCTTAGTGGGTGTTTCCCTTGGCTGATCTGAGATCTGCACTGTCAGCTTCTGTGGTGTGCCTCTGACGGGAAAATGTTTTATTTCCCTTGATCAACAAGCCAACATAGAGTTGATTCTGCACCATCAGATTGTCCCTCCACAACATTAAGCGTTTGGAAGGACCTACAGTACGAACCGTTAAGTTTGCATTCCCCTCATAAAGTGGAAGCCTAGCTTGCCAACCTAATCATTGATTCCCACTAGACGTTTTGTCAAAACCTGTTGAATCATGTGCAGTTCCCAAGCACTGCTCGTCCTGCGTTATATAAACGGAGCCGGGCTGGACTTAACTGTTTATTTCATGTGTCCAGTTGTGGTGATGGAAAATGATCGGACTGCCAAAACCCAAAGCAACAGGTAGTCATCGTAACTTCAGCACTCCGTCACCCCGTGATCTGAATTATGACACGGAGTAAAGTAAAGAGTCATGGAACAGTGAGCATAGAGTTCATAAATCACAAATGGGATTAAGCTAGGACTAACTTTATCCCCCTAGCTGATTGACTGTCTGTGTGGCTTTTGGAACTTTAGTGATATTACACACAAGACAAGATGTTACACCTGTAACATTACAGCGCTCACGTTGTAAATGGACTGCATTTACAGTATATAATACTTTTCCAATGTTTGCGATCACTCAAAGTGCTTTACAACACACGTCCACATTCACACAGAGTCAGTGGCTAGGACTAACCATTCACACACACTCACACCATTGGGAACATTTTGGGGTTCAGTATCTTGCCCAAGGACACATAGACATGCTGACTGCAGGGGCTGGGGATCGAACCGCCGACCACTGAACGACCTCTCTACCTCCTGAGTCGGTCAGACTGAACCAAAGGTTCGCAGCTCCCCGAAGAGCACTAATGTCGAGGGCGCCATGGCAGCAGAAAAATAAAACTTAACATTTCTTCTTTTATCTAATTTACATTTTGACCAAATAAATACACAAGCACAAACACCAAGGACTATATGCTCAAGATCCTTTTTTAATTATTAGTTTGACTTTAAATGGGAAATCCACAGATTGTACACATCAATGTGTTTAAAGGTCTCAGGGAGACCTTTACTGCATATGTAACAAATTATTGTGTAAAACTGTTTATGCTTCCAGAGGGAGCTCCTCAAAGTTAGATAATTTGCCTCAAGCCAGCGTCAGTTGGAGCTGACAACCACTAGTGGGAAAGTAAAGAAAATAGGGAGGTGTCAAGTTACCAGACACTGACACATACAGACTGGGACAACAATTGGCGGATTTCTCCGACAGCTATTCATTACCTCCTCCAGGGATAATGAATGAATAGCTGTCTGAATAATCGATCAAATTAGTTCCCGACTAATATATTCACATGAACTCCCCCTCAAGTCAGAAAACAGATCAACGCGTTGTTTTAAATGCTTAGAGCAATAAAATACAACAAATCTTTTTGTAGCGTGCATGTCTTTTCCACATTACGACTTCATTAAACTCATGAACAAACATTAATCAGAAGAACGATTAAGCTCGGGATTAAGGACCATCCGAGGAGCATGTGAATGCATCATTAGCCTTGGCGGAGGTCTGCCCTTTCCGATTGCCATTCTTCAAAGTAATATGTACTTTCAAAGTGATATGATGGAGAAATATTTTTGAAATATAACACGACAGCAACCGAAAACTCAGATAATCAATCAGCCCATCAGAAGGGAACTCAAAGGACACTGCTCCTCATTAAACCATGGAACTATAAGAGCCCTCCGTTTAATTATCACATATCAGTTGGTCCCCAAAATATGAAAAATTATATGAGCTTTGGCAGTGAAAGTCTTTAAAATTGCACTTTTGGACAGAGCGAATAAGAACTGAGTCGATAGAGGGTCATTAGATCAGATGGGACATTAGCTGAGCTCCAGATATTTCCAAGCGAAACAGCAAATCCTTTAAAAGTAAGAACATCCTGATCCCTTTTCTCCTCTCTTTCCATTCACTCCCTCTGCTCCTTTCTCACCCTTATACAGTTCATCACACACACACACACACACGCACACACACACGCACACACACACGCACGCACACACACGCACACACACACACACACACACACACAGCTTCTCTATCTCCTCCTGCCTCACACCTCTTTTTAACTACCTGCTTCTTTCATGCCAATTTACCTTCTTTCTCAAATCTTCAAAATGTGTTATTGCTTTTGTGGATCCAGTTTGTGGATGGAAGAGTTGACAGATATATATCCTTTGATGCTCATGTGAGATTCAAATCTCCAGTTTCTTTCTTTGCATAAGAGTAGAATTATGCACTTCTTTTATTATTTAAAAATAGTACTAGATGGACATCCATGCAGCAACTGTGTTTCCCCTCCAAATGTATTTGCTAAAATAAAGAAGTATAATGCTTGATGGCCACAAAATGTTTTGATCTGTGATCACTTTGCAAACCAGAGATAAATGTCTGTATTTTTGTGATGGAATGAACAGCTTAAATAAATACTTTGTCTTCTATAAGCACGATTCATATTCAAAAGGTGTTTTGACACCCTTAAAGGCAAACTTAACTGAGAAAAATGTCTGTAGAGCAAAGCTTGCGAATGACCCTGTCAAGTCTTTAGTAGAAAATAAGATCAGTTTGGAAGATATTTCTCTAACAATGAGCATCGCAATGTAGTTGCCCCTTTCACAATGCATCCATAGACCATTGTGTTAGAATATGACTCATTCTGTATTTCTAAAAAAGCTAAAGGCATTGCAGCAAAGCTGTTAATTTACTCCACATTTACCGATTCAACAGTCTGTTTGTTTACCAATGCAGCACTGCGGTCTTCAGTGTGATGCCGGTAAATATGCATCTATAATGCACAGCGTAATACTACTCTTCTTGCTAAAACATTCGTTTAGATATCTAACCTTTAAGATATCCGTAAACTTTTAATAAAAACAAAAGTTTTTCTCTGAACTAATGAAATAAAAACACAAAATTCTATCAGTTCACAAGAAAAATAATAAACAAAGCGCCTCAAGCTTCCTTTTTTCAGTTTATTAGACTACAAATCTGCACAGTAATCCAGAGAGAAAGACGCTAATAAGTGTGCATAATTAGCTTGCATATGAATACTGACTATGAATGAATAATCAGAGCATAATGTGCCATTTTAACTGAATAAGGAGCCTAATAATCATAATAATAATAATAATAATAATAATATGTAAATGAGTGGCTCAGGGCGGGATATATTTGTTCCTAAACCTCTTTTGTTGCTGTTTCAGTTTCAGAGGACGTCGTGTCCTTGACATGTCTACATGACATTTAGTGCTGGTGAAGCATTCCTGACTGAGAAAGTAATAAGATGGAAAATATTTTTAAAAGTTTGGGAATATGTACGATGATAAGCAGAAAGAGAAAGAAGTCGACCGGTAGAGAGCCGAGGCTTGATGATCTTCCAAATGTAACCACCATGACGTTGCAGCAGTTAACAAGATAATCAACAAATGCGGATGCTGAACATCCATCCGCTTATCTTTTATTCAGTCGGTCGTATTTAAAACATCAAACAAGTAATGGCACAAACCTGCAGTGCAGCCATGATCCTATCTCTACAAATCACAGCCGTGCCCATCGATTTGAATTTTACAGCAGTGGAGAATCCTACTCAGGATAAGACACCAGACTGAAGTCAACAAACCATCTGTTGACATACTGTCACAGATCATACAAACAAAATGGCGTTATATACTAATTGAATGGATACACATTTATTTCAATATTAGATCTTTGAGATAAAAGTTTCAACATAACACATGTCCTGTGCATAAAGCCAGGTCCATAAAGAAATGGTTTTACAAGTTTTATTTGGAAGACCTTGAGCAGAACCCCATCCAACTGGAACGCTGCTCAGAGGAATGCCTTTCCACCCAATTTCAGTTCCTGGCCTTCCAAATACTCTTCTGGAACCTGTCTGCGCTGATTTACTGCAGAGTACAAGAGTGGAGGCCATCAGAGCAACAGGTTAATTATTTTCTGTTCAACTTTCACATCTGAGAATGTTTCGGAGTGGGTACAAATGTTTTGGCCGTGAAGCAAAAAGTCCATAGCTTGAAAGAGACAATCTCCTCTCTGAAATAATACGTAGTTCTGAGATGATACGTAGTTCTGAGATGATACGTAGTTCTGAAATGATACGTAGTTCTGAGATGATACGTAGTTCTGAGATGATACGTAGTTCTGAGATGATACGTAGTTCTGAGATGATACGTAGTTCTGAGATGATACGTAGTTCTGAGATGATACGTAGTTCTGAAATGATACGTAGTAAGCAGCGGACGGCCATCAGTACATAGATATGAGCTTACGGTTGTCAGTGAGTATAGTTGTGTGTATCAGCAGCGTAAACCATAGAGCAGTTTAGATTAAAGATATAAAGAATAGTAAAGCAGCTTCTCACATAAAACCAATGATTTGAGTGGGAAAATGTCTCTAATGATTAGCTGTATCATAGAAGAAAAGAGGATTTCTTTACGAGAAAAGCTTTGTTGCAACAGCTTTGTGAGTTTGGCTCTCAGGCAGCAACATGCTGCTTGTGTAGTGTTCTGCATGCCTCAATTTGAGCAGAGCACAAAGTAAGCAGATTTAGATTCTCTCTTTTCTGCTTTGAACTACTCCCTTCTAGTGTTCCTTGTTACTGGTGACCTGTTTAGGATGGAACAATGCTCATCATGTGTGGAGAAATTTCAGCGTGACGAGACAGTCCTGTTTTAAAGCTAATAAAAACATTACTCTCTGCTTGACACCTGGTTTCTAATTAACCTATAGGATCCCACAAAGAAATGACAACAACCTGCGATGAAACATGACACAACAGCAGTTCAGCCCATCACACCGAAATATCAATAGGCTACTCATGGCAATACACGAGTCAAACAACAACAAAAACACAAGTAAGATCAGCTCAAGCACAGCACAGCTCAGCATCAAGCACAATTAGCAATGCAAGTACACCACCGAGAGTGATAAGAGCCAATCTGAGCAGCAAGCCAACAGAAGGACATTGCCCAAATAAATTAACATTCACTAGCCGGCCGTGTCAGCGGACATATTACCAGGGACACAAACACAGGGACTTTCTCATTACTCGCTTTTGTGCCTCCTCGACTAATCGATCCTCCGGCTTGTGACCTGGAAATCGATCTCAGTCCTAATTATTAAACTGCATCTGGAGGAGCGAGCAGCGAGGAGGCTTGCCAGAGGAGCTATGTCACTCTTAATTTCTATAGTAGGCTAATTTTGATACAAACATTTGTAGTCCATACCCACTCAGCTGTATTTTGTGCCCCCTCTGTTTAAGCTTTATAGAACAAATGACAAAAACAACACAATCATTGGTCAAGATACAAGTTACTATTGCTCGCTGTTTGTTGTGTGTAGGTGTGTGTGTGTATGTTTGGCGGAGTAAGACATACAGAACACATCAATTAGTTCGAGTTGGTTTTCCCTGCTTGCCTCTTCATGGTTGCCCTTATTCCATTTCCCCATTGGAGCAATCCACAGACAGACAGTGAGAGAAGTTCTAAATATATTTAGTCTCTGATAGTGCTACGTTCTTATGTGACTGCTCTGAATAATACATGTATTGTTTGATTTTGAAACCGTAGCTTTATGTTGTTGTTGTTGTTGTTGTTGTTGTTGTTGTTGTTGTTGTTGTTGTTGTTATTTAACATTTCTAAGGTAGTATAGATAGTTTAATCTCTTTATTTTATGATAAAATTGCCCCTACAATCTGTGACACCCCCCCTCTGTCACTTCATCCTGTCACCTAGCCTGCATCTGTAGTCTAAATTCTTGTCACATTAAGCCACATTGTGAATTGAATTAAAATGATATACAGTATATATATAGGTGGACATAAACACTGTTATGCTCGTCTGACAGAGATCATAAAATACTGCAATATAACAAAACAATGGACAGATGATGCAGCTGCGCCTCACGTCATATTTAATAATAAATAATATTTAAAAGCGCAGCTCCGAGGAAAGGATTTCTCATTTTATTAAAGGCCTGTTGCCTCGACTCAAGTCTCTCTCTCAAGTCTATTCCTCGCCTCGAATCGAGGAAGTCTAAAGTGGGAAATGAAAAAGGCAGGACACAAATTCACCACAAGCAGCAAACACTTAGCTCGGTGAAGTGAAGTGAAGCAGAGAAGGCAGCTGAAATTGCCTTTAAGCAGTAGCACAAGCATTTGCAAAATTGTTACAGCAGAGTAGCAAATGAGCAGCATAGCAGTAATAGTGGCGCAGAAGCACCGGTAAAGTTTAAACAGACTGCCCGTGTTGCAAAGGTTACGTGAAAATTATTTTTTTATAATGTCTTTATATAAAAGGGAATATATACATTGTTACTTTTTATAAATGCTCTGATGACGCAATTGTATATTAATACAAAACCCAATAAACAAATTAAAAACATTTTAAAGTGTTGAATGCACAATGCAGCAAATAGAGAAACATGCTGAGTGTAGTAGTGCTCTCCAGTTCTCTGTCTGAACAAACTTGCAAGCATATTTTCCTAGGACCATGTGTTTTAGTTTTGTGTAGAATCACATAAAACAAAAAAGCTAAAAAACCTAATGCAGTTCTGCATCTTCCCTTAATTAAGTCAGCTCGTAATTGCTTTCATCAGACCAAGATGTCACCTGTGTTCTCATTCATTTTCCCACATTCAGGTTCTGTTCACGCCCTCCTGTCTGCAATCTTTCTTGTTTGTATCCGTTTGTTTATATCTTGGACCCGAAATCTCCATCTGTATATGACATTCATATGCTGCCGTCTCCTTGTTCTCAGTGTCATATCTGAACTGGAACCCTCTCTGGCCTCAGCTTTGTGCCAAGAAAGCTACTATCAGTGCTCCGTTTCTACGCAGGCCAGCCAAAGAGAGAAAGACGGATCAGTGAGACTGAAATACTTCAGATGTGGCACCAACAATTACTGATGAGTGCTGTACACAATTTAGAAATGTGCTTTGCTCCCGTGTCAACAGAAAAAGCCCACATAAATGTGGGCCAGCTGATTAGAAATTTCTTTATGGATGTACAGTGAGAAGCACCACCTCTTCTTTTCATAAAATCGACTGTGAACTCACATGAAAAGGACAAACCCAGCAGTTGATACTCTCCTGAAGTTGTATAATATACGTCTATATGGTTTGGTGTTTTTGTAATGAAGTCTCTTCTGATTCTTCTTCATTTAGTTAGTGTCGACTTTTCTCATTAGGATCTTTGACGGCCTCTCGACAGCATGTCTTAGCATTTCAGGGGTTGTTTTTTTTATGTGGTTTTCTAGAGAAGTATAATGACACATCAGGCCCTGCAGCCACAGACAAGCAATACAATCCCTAAAAAGTGGTATTACATTTGCCATGGTTTTCGTTCTGTACTCCAGCACAGCAGATTTGAAATGAAACAGTGAGGTTGAAGTGCTGACTCTCAGAATCGCAGTTATTCGAGATTGTTAACGTTTATGAATAGCAATTTCAGAGCAATGCTGTGGCAGATGATCCAAACAATCGAGGTAGCCAATGAGTTTTTTATGGCCAAAGTACAGCTGATATCACATTTCCTCATCCCTTTCTGCAGTCAAAAATAAGTGTTAGTGTTAAAATATATTCTAAATATATTTGCAATTTAATTTTTTTTGTGAAAGGAAGAAAATATCAGAAATGTTCTTTTTTGTCTGAGCGGCTAGAGGGGCATGTCTGTGTTTTGAGTTTGATTAACAGAAGCTGGAATACTGATCTTTCAACAAATCTATGTAAAATTAAGGGGCACCATCTTGAAACCAAAACAATATCAAATATAAATGCCTCCCGCTTGGTTTCTGGTTGTTTTCTAAAAGAATAACATATGATTTATATATCAGATATGCTGAATGCTGTTGCAGCAAAAAAGTTCATTTCGGCTGGACTATAATTGTCAAATTCAGACACTTGACCTCAATCCAACAAAGTAAATGTTTCACTTGCTTAAATCAAAACTAAACTTTAGTTACTAAAGGCAACAAGCTCCACAGACGAGCAAAGAAGTGAAGATGGCTGCAGTACAAGCCTGGCAGATTATTCACCAAGGAAGCATCTGCTGTAAACTAGATTTTTAAAATGATCCAACTGAGGAAAACCCCCCCCTCCAATTTTGCCAACTCAAAGTTGGAAAATCTAGCATGAAAGTCGCCAATCTGGTAACACTGACAATAATGTATTTCCACAAACATAAACAAAACAAACATTTCTACGTATAATACACAGAGTTAAATTGATACACTCATTCATTATTAGTTCGCAAGCACAAGACCGGCACCAGGGAGCACTCTAACTGTGGCTGATCTATTTATGCCTGCGATTATAACTTCTAATATGAAGGAAACAAATACATTTCCAGGACTATTAGACTAACAGCAATAATGTGGTCTCCTGAGATATTAAACTTTAAACATAACAAATTGTCTCAAGGTGTATGTCATGAATCATGAACCAAAAATGTAGTAAAACATTTGAAATACTGCCTTTTTTACGGATGGTGCCAGAAAAATAATGATGAATAGCTAAACAAGCCGGTCGTCAGCTGTGCCTTGCAGTCTTAAAAGTGAGATGAGGATTAAGGGGTGCCAGTTAGTCAGTGGGTTAATATCTTTGAGTGGATCTGTGTGTGCTTTGAGAGAACAAATTATTCCTCTGGTAAAAATCCAAGCTTTCAGCGCTGTAGAAAAAACAACAACAACCATAATGTTGACGGTGGTTTCTTTCACTTTGATGGTTACAACTGTTACAGATGTGATCTCATCTTTCTTTGAAGCCCCTTTAGCACTAAATGAGTCATTTCAATGGATTGATAAAACCCCCCTCACTCTCGTTCCCAAACTCTTTTCACATGGGTAGAAATGATTGAATTCAGCAGTATTATTCTACTGAGAATAGGTTAGGAAATTAGCTATTATTAGACTAACCACACCACACACAATCTGAAAACAATACCAGACAAAGTAGTTTATGTGTAGCCTGTGAAGGACTGTTACACATTCAACAGTTTACTAAATGTTTGACAATAATCTGACAAATCATTTCAATTGGAAAGTTCAGTGGATCTGTCCAAGTGAAATGATGGAGAATAGGTCAGTGCACACTCCACTGAGCTACATTTAGTCGGGGTGATTAACAAACAGGTCAGTCGGGTGGCTGGTTCTACCACACAAACAAAACGCATCACGACAACAGACAAAAGAAGAACAGAAGCTGTGTTTACAGTCTTTATAAGTGGTCATTGTGGATGAGCAGTGCATAAGACAGTGAGGGTTATAACATTTAATGTCCAAGATGCTTTGAGAATATAAATTATACAATCAGGCGCATTATTATACAATCAGGCGCAGTGCTTTGATTGGACAAGTCAAGCTTTGTACATTCATTTTTCCTCTTTAAGGATTTTCCATCCTTAAATATCATATTAGCACATTTAATGTGAATGTAATAAGATGTGCTGTTTGTTAATCTGAGCATATTTGAAATTGACCATTTGCTAAATCACTTCCTGTACAACTTTGATTAGGGTTTTAAATGTGGCCTGATTACACAAACAAGACATTGTCAACAAGGTTAAAAATGTGTCTGTACACCTTTTGTGTATGTGCATGTTGCAGAGCAGGCACCACAAAGCCCACTGTACACACTTTAAATATACAAAGCCTACACACCCTGTGGCTCCTTCTTTTCTTGTAAAATGAGAACATTTGTGATTTGCATCCACTAAGTCTTACAAACCACCTATGGTTAAAGATGACTTTAAAGTGACTTGGCCGGAGCTCTCGACTCTCGCGGGGGCAGCAGCTCCAGTAAGGAACACCAAACTTCCCTTCTCCGGGCCACATCCTCCAGCTCCGACTGGGGGACCCCGAGGCGTTCCCAGGCCAGTGAGGAGATATAATCTCTCCACCGAGTCCTGGGTCTTCCCCGGGGTCTCCTCCCAGCTGGACGTGCCTGGAACACCTCCCTAGGGAGGCGCCCACGTGGCATCCTTACTAGATGCCCGAACCACCTCAACTGGCTCCTTTCAACGTAAAGGAGCAGCGGCTCTACTCCGGGTCTCTCACGGATGGCTGAGCTTCTCACCCTATCTCTAAGGGAGACGCCAGCCACCCTGTCTGAGAAAACCCATTTTGGCCGCTTGTACCCGTGATCTCGTTCTTTCGGTCATGACCCAGCCTTCATGACCATAGGTGAGGGTAGGAACGAAGATCGACCGGTATATTGTGAGCTTTGCCTTCTGGCTCAGCTCTCTTTTCGTCACAATGGTGCGGTAAAGTGACTGTAATACCGCCCCCGCTGCTCCGATTCTCCGGCCAATCTCTCGCTCCATCGTCCCCTCACTCGCGAACAAGACCCCGAGGTACTTGAACTCCTTCACTTGGGGTAAAGGCTCATTCCCTACCCGGAGTAAGCAATCCACCGGTTTCCTGCTGAGAGTCATGGCCTCAGATTTGGAGGTGCTGATCCTCATCCCAACCGCTGCACACTCGGCTGCGAACCGATCCAGTGACTGTTGAAGGTCACAGACCGATGATGCCATAAGGACCACATCATCTGCAAAGAGCAGCGATGAGATCCTCAGGCCACCGAACTGCAACCCCTCTCCTCCCCGACTACGCCTCGATATTCTGTGCATGAAAATCACGAACAGGATTGGTGATAAAGCGCAGCCCTGGCGGAGGCCAACGTATCCGGATACAACTCTCGCTTTGGGCGTACACGGATTGGATGGCCCTCAGAAGTGACCCCCTCACACCATACTCCCGCAGCACCTCCCACAGTATCAGCGGAGGACCCGGTCATACGCCTTCTCCAGATCCACAAAACACATGTAGACCGGATGTGCGTACTCCCAGGCCCCCTCCAGGATCCTTACGAGAGTGAAGAGTTAGTCCGTTGTTCCACGACCAGGACGGAATCCGCATTGTTCCTCTTCAATCAGAGGTTCGACTACTGGCCGAACCCTCCTTTCCAGTACCTTGGAGTAGACTTTACCAGGTAGGCTGAGAAGTGTGATACCCCTATAGTTGGCACACACTCTCTGGTCCCCCTTTTTAAATAGGGGAACCACCACCCCGGTCTGCCACCCCCTAGGCACTGTCCCAGACTTCCACGCAATGTTGACGAGGCGTGTCAACCAAGACAGCCCCTCAACACCCAAAGCCTTCAGCATTTCTGGACGGATCTCATCAACTCCTGCGGCTTTGCCACTGTGGAGTTGTTTGACTACCTCAGTGACTTCCGTCAGGGAAATTGACGATGATCCCCCATCAGCTTCCAGCTCTGCCTCTACCATAGAGGGCGTGTTAGATTTGGCTCTGCTCCTGGGGGCCACTTTAATTTACTACGTCCATTCTCTCTTTAAAAAGGTCAGGAAAACATGTGAGCAGAAATTAACTGAAAGCTAAACAAATCACATGAGAACCTCAGGAACAGAAAGGCCAACATATGCAGAACATTTGATATGTATTCAAATTAGACGTGACCATAACTACATCTCATTTATCATTTAAAATATGCCTGAAGGAAGCTAATAAGAACCCTAAGTGTGTTTAGAAATAGGGAGCACTCAGAGAAACACGAGCAACAGCTTTCAAACTGTTTTGGTTGTGAACTGCAGAGCTGGAGTGTGTGTATGTGTCTGTGAATGAAAGCTGCGAGAGGAACAGAGTGATCCATTTATGTGACGTTTGTAGAGATATTTACACATGAAAGATAAATGTAATAATAGGCCCAGAACTGAACGACATTCCTGAATCATATCAATGCCAATTAAACAGACACCGGTAACAATTCAAGCGATTATTTTCCGGTGTTAACGTGACGTGGTGTATTCTGGCTTTCTGCGAGGACGAATGCTGAATTCATATTTATGACATCACGTCATCTGCCTCGTATCAAGTCTTTAAAGAGAAACTGTCACTACGGGCAGTCAATGTCCCTGTTGCTATAGTAACTAGTGTCACAGTGACATGATACTCAGGCACTTCAGGATTTATGGGATTCTGGCCTCAAAGAGAAAGAGTCTGGAAAAGTGAAAGACACAAAGGCTGAGGCAGAGAAAGGAAAATGTATTATCATCAAGGAGCTGTATCTCTGTGAGGTGATCAATCAGTGATCAATCAGTGATCAATCAGTGACTTTAATCTCAGTCTGTTTTGAAGCTGCGCTGAGACACTAAAGAACTGAGAACAGAGTGTGACGACGACTTGCGATACCCAAAAACATCAAATAACACATATTTCATTTTAGCTTTATCTATGGTGGTCAACATTTGGCAGGGATTAGTTAAAGTGTGTTTCCTGTGTAATTATAATGTATATGTTTTTCTGCGTGTCCTACAACCACAGCATGTGATTCTCACTTGCTTCACACGATTTTGTCAGTCTGTTTATGAGGGGGGAAAAAAACACACAGAAATATTTCCTTCAGCCCAATGAATATTTTATTTTCATATCATAAAAACAGGTTATTTAACAGGTTTTCAGTAAGCCTGCACAAACATTTATATATTCATAAAAGCAGCTGGAAAATGGCATTTTAACGCAGGCTTGCCAGCTGTGAGTGTAAGTACTTTTGCACCCGTCCACACCGACGACTAACCCACAAACACACAGTTCTACTGTTTACAGATAAAAAAATCTACAAAACTGAAACCTCCATGAGAGACATAATCACATTCCATGTGGTAAACAAAATAAAAAGCAAGTACATAAAACATGTACACACAACTTATATAAATTCTATGGTAAATTACTTTAATTTATTTAAATGTATTTGCTTTAGTTAATTGTCTCTATTCTTAGCTTGTATTTTAGCTCTCTTAGTAGTGTTAGTTGTTTTTTTAGTATTTTAATGTTTCTTAATGTTAATGTTGTGCATTTTCAGATTCAGTCCCTATAATGGCTGCGAGACGTAGGAAGACTCTGAGACTGTTCTACAGGAAGTCCTCCAACTTCTTTAGAAATGTAAAGTCAACAACCAAATGTTAGCATGCGACCGAGCTACACTAAAATGTTGACAATGGTAAACGTATCTGCTAAACAAAAGCACACTAACCAAATTATGTTTCAGGGCACGTTTTCCAGGTCTTTCTGGACAATACCGTCACAGGCTACCGCTTGTCTTTAGTTCAAGGGAAAATTCACAAAGGATTGCGTGGCTTTTGCAGCCACTATACCTGCACAAATAAGAAGCAACTGCAAAGGGTGAAATGCAGCCCTAACTGTGCTGCCAAGCAAAGAGAGCCTTGGTGCTCCTGGGCTATTAGCACATATTGAAATGTATGTTATATGCATGAATTTGGTTAAAAATTGTCCCCTTTCTATGCAAATTAACCTCTAATAAATATGATTTCTCTAGGCCCTTGACTGCTTTGAGGAATGCCTCTACACCTTGCAGTCTGAATATGTAATTGTCTTTTTCTCTCTGCTATTGTTCTGCCTCCTGTGCTCTTAGTGCAAAGGCAACACTTATACTTTGTCACATTGTTAATTGCACTAAGATGCAAAAAAAGGACAAATTGCACTCAGCGGCAAAACATTATGGGTGCGTTTGCGCCGTAATATGTTTAGTGCAATTCCTTTTCTGAATCTTGACCTTGAGATGGGGCAGAGAGCGGTTGATCTCATGTGTAATTCATGGCGCCATCAGCAGCCGCAATCCATTCTTTGTAAAATTGGCCGGACAGTGTTTCTACAGTTCATCTCGTGGGTGCGTGTCCTGCAGCCAGTGTTTGAAGACGACAACAGGATCTATGTTCCAGTGCTTGTGGAAGGAGATGGCCTGCTGCAATGTCTCGGAGTAGTCATACGGTCGGGCCTAAAATATCAATAACAAGTGGTTTGTCTGTGTGGATGTACTGCATGTGTACGCGTATGTGTCTGCGTAACGATTCATATTCATTTCATTTGTGGATTCCTGAGGCTGCTATAAATTTGACCATTTCCCCTCTGTATTTTATTCAATATTCTGTTATTATAGCGCGCATAACCAACAAGTCACTTTTAGTGAAGACAAATATGAGTCACTGGATAAAAGGGTTTATGTCATACATAAATCTGGTTTACTTAACAATTGGAGCGCTTTCGGCTTAATATAATATAAAACTCAAAAAGAGCCTTTTTCAGACGACCCGATAAACTAGTGGTTAAAACACACACCACATGGGCGCAAATGCCCTGAGCAGCGAGTCCCTGGTTTGATTCCTGGCTGGCAGGACTGTTTTCTGCATGTCGTTCCCCTAATCTCTTTTCCTAGATTTCCTGTCTCTCTTCATTATCACTATCAAATAAAGGCATGCTTTTTGGACCGAATGTACGTTGAGAAAAGCTATTTTCCAACTTAGGATACACTACATCATCTACTTTTGTAACACTTTGTTCACAGGGTCTATAATTTCTTAACTTGCTCCAAGAGTCTTTTTTTTTTTTTTTAATAAAAGTGTAATTCGGTATTTATCTTTAACATATTTGAGATAATGTTCTGGGACCGTTAATAAACTTTAGTTGTGTTGAGCATATGATGATTTCCAGAAGAATTATCTTGTAAGAACTGCTCCATTTTAATACAAGTTAATACTCATTCATTACTAAATTATTATTGGAGACTTTATTCTTCACATATGTTGAATTGTATGCTTGCCTGTAAAAGATGTTCACATTTTTGCATGTTCACCTGATCAAAAAATATTCTCTCAGGATGCATTCTTTGAATTTACAGTAACATATCAGTTTCTTTATAGGAAAGTATAGAAAACTACAGCACCTGTAATCTAAACCTGGTGACCAACATGTCATCGAACCTTGTTCTTATCGAGTATATCTCAACATTTAAGGGTTGCACAATTTAGTAAAGGGAGGTCCAACCATATTATATTTCCTTTCCTTCCTACCTGATGGAACAGTGGACTGTGTGTGATGGGAACACCTAGGGAAGTGAAGCACCTGCCCAGCACCATGTCATCAGGAGCATCATCACTGTAGCAGCGACAACCACCGGAAACTAGCCTGGACACGGCCGCCCGACTGAGCACCATACTGCACACAGAAAACAGAAATTATATATATGATACAATATTATGTGCCAGCGTGTGATTGTCTGACCCATCTGATGTGCAGTCATCATGAAACCATGGAAATATAATATTTTTTATATTTCAAAGAAGCGGTAAGAGTTTTGGGATGAAAATATATCCTCTACTTCATGTAGTATTCAGCCTGTTCGTGCATCGGGAACACCTGCGTCGTGCGTCATTACTATCAACACTTCCACCATTGTTTTTCCTTTTTGACCGGATGTGTAGCTGATGACACATAAACCCCTCCCAATAAAACATCACACACATCCGTGGATGTTAGACATTGCTAGTCCAAGAGGAAAGTCTAGTGCAAAACAAGAATAAAGTGTCAGGTCCTCTAAAATATGATATCAGTGCTTTGCTTTTGTAAATTGCTGGAGCAGAGTTGGGGAGTCATTTAGTAATTGAATGTTTCTGCAGTAAGTGCTATTGAGGAAACAGGATGTCTCACTTTTGATGGCCTGCAAGTATTTTTTCCTGAGAGGAGTTATTAGGAGGGGGTTGGCATGATGCCTGGAGTCCTACAGTATCTTTAGACCTTTGCACTGAATGCGGGTCTCGTAGATGTCAGAGATGGGGGTGAGTTAACAGCTGATGATTTTGGAGGCGGAGCAAGTTGCCTTACCATACAGATATAGAAAAGGTGCAGCTCTGTAGAACTGCAGCATCCCCTCTCTGGACACCCCAAACTTTTCAAACTGGGGTAGGAAAAGAGTCTTTGGTTGGCTTTTTTGATGATGATAATGAAGATTGTGTTGTCATCCCATTTCAGACAGGAGGAGATTGTTGCTCTGAGAAACTCTAAGCCGTTAATGGTCAGTGGTTGGACCATGTATTTGAAAGTTGAACACCAGCTCTCTAGTTTAGCTCCAAGTTGTAGCGACAGACGACAGCACCAGTCAACCAGCGACAAGACCTCATTTCTGTTCTCATTTCCATACCACTGTTGTGTCGTCAACAAATTTAACATTTTACCAGAGCCCAGGTGTTAGTAGAGACCAAAAACAGAGCTAAAAGAGGGTGAATATTGGACTTAACATATGAATTAAAGCAGCTTTAAATTCTAGTCATTACTGGATGACAAGATTTAAAATGTGAGAAATAAATGTTCTATTTTTCCATTTTATATTATTGTTCACTAATGGACTGCTTTTTAGAAGACTAATGAAAAATGGCTCTAAAATGCGGAATATTTATTCAATATTTTAGCGGAATTAAGTTTTGCAATACAGAGTGTACAGAGTGTACTGTTCAATACAACCATGTCATACAGTGTTTACTCTTTTTATTTTTACTAATTTTGAACTTAATAGCAATGCTTGTGTTTTTACAGCTCTGCATTACTGCATACAGTTGTGTTGTTTCTATATTGAGTTTTGTTTTACTGCAACACTGTATGGTCACATGAAAAATATGAAAAGATAACAATAGTTTTGAGTTCTGAGAACACAAATGATGTCAAGCTGTCAAATAAATTAAAGGTGAAAATTCAATTACTTTTCTGTCTGAACTCCTTAACACCAGCAGCACGACCACACTCCCTTAACCCCCGCAGCCTCACCCTCCTCCTCCGGTGGTGTAGCTGTATCCGTTCTGGAGCAAGCTGTAGCCGTATCTCTCCCCCAGGCTCACTGCTTCCTTTGGGTCATAGCAACGCAGCAGTCGCCGCAACCTGGGTAAACTATAGACGGTGAAACAGACAGGAAGTGAGGAGCGTGCAAGAATACTTTCCAAACACAAGTGCATACCTTAGGCTGAATAGACTCCAGACTGTATGGAGACACACAACACACAGTCTTAGCGACATCTAATAGCATACTAAGAGACTTCACAGGATTTTGGGGGGAATTAAAGCACTTTTTTAAGTTGTCTCTGTACTGCACCAAAATGACTTTGGCTTTTGAGCTTTTCTTAAGACTGTGTGAGCATGTACAGATCAACATCTCTCTCACCCTCCTGCTAGTTTTGTTGCAGATGTCAGTAGGTTATATCTTTATCATTCTAACTGGTTCATGAACCCGAGCAGAATTATTAGCAAACAAGTGACCTGTGTGCATGACTTTAAAATAAATCACATTAATGTCCCGCTCTCCTCTAAGGTTGTAACACGATCTCTTCTCCCAGTCACCTGATGAGTGTGTCATCATCAACAATGAGTAGCCAGTCAGCCATTGGTACTTCTTTGTTCAAGAACCGCCTCAAGATGGCGAACGTCTTCCCACAATGCCCTGCAGGGAGACGACATATAGACAAAAAGGTAAAAGATGAAGCAGTGGTTGCCAATTCAGCTTTTTGCCGCATGAGAACTCATCAGACCCAAGTATTTTATAAACTGGCTTGACCCTCAGGTAAGTGGATTTATGAAGTGGATTTGTGCTCATATTGAAGAGGCCCTGAACAACGCAACGCTCTGCTGATATTAAGATTAATAGCATTTTATATGTCTGACAATATCATAGAATGGTTCTGATCCATGATCATAAGCAGAGAGCCAAATTAAAACCGGATAAATCAGGATCAAGTTAAAACAATTGCAGGCAGACCATCCTGTCTATTCAGGCGAGAATTGCTGGAAACATTTGGGATAATGTACGTAACTCAACAAAATATATAGCAAAAGTCTAGCTGTTTTTAGACATTGTGATGCAGAAAGGTTACATATCAAACTACAGGGTGAGAGAACAATGAGACAAAAAGCATGGGCTTGGAAAGTAATAATAGTCAAAATAATTCATAAAAAGGTATCGTACAGAGGACATGACAGGCAGTGAACAAGTTAAATATAAGATTGGAGGTTCAAGAGTCGTCTAGCCACCTCTTTACTGGGAAGAGGAATGACTTTGTGGTAATTGCTAGGATTTAGTTGGACTCCCTCGTCTCCTGATTTGTCTGTTCTTACAATCATTCTTCCATCCGTGGTGCACTTAAAGTGTGTGAGGACAGGAAGTCAGGAGCGTTACTGAAGAGCCCGAAGGTCTTCCTGTCCCCCTTTAACAATGATCTCACATCAGGCACAAAACAAAGGGGATGGAGAGTAGTAGTAGTGAACTACCTCTTGAACTTCAGTTTGAACTTGAAGATTACCGAGTCGATGCAGTTAACGATGCAGTGATTACACAAAGAAGGGACACGGAGTCACATCAGGAAATAATCTCAAGAGTCTACAGCTAATCTTACAGCTCTGCGAGGCTGTACTGTGCAAACATGCTAACAATGACAACGCTACAATGCTAATACTGAGTTCATGTTATATCGAAGTTAACAGAATTACGAGTTTCTGACTTATAAACAGCGTTCCTGTCAACTTCTACATTGTAATTACGGCTGGGATTTATCACCTCTACCATCTCATACGTTAAGCATAAGCAAGGTGTAATGTTTAACCATCTTAGTTTAGCATGGTGGGAGACTAACACTATCAGGTATACAGGTATTTGGTCATATATCAAAGTATTTGACAAATTACATTTTTGACCTGATGATGGCGCTGGATGAAAAGTCTGATGATCAAAAACAGCCCATGTGCTATTCTTGCGTTCTATAATTACATTGTAAAAAGAAGAAAATATTTATCATTCTGTAAAAAGTATTTAACTAAAGATGCCGTTAAGTGATCCCAAATAAAAAGGGAAAAAAAGTCCCACACCGAAAATGAAACGTCAGAGGATCACCAAAGTTATTAAGATACATCATCTGGGAACCATTAATATCTATGCAAAGTTTTGTGCCAATCCATCAAGTACATATTGAGATATTTCACTTTGAAAGTGAAAACTTTGAGCTGCTGGTGGCAGTAGAGGATAAGTCAGGGGATCATTCAAATGCATCCTTCAAAAGTGGTGGACTGACATCATAATAGGTCATCATAATAGGTCATTTTTCCATCACCCCCCGACAACTTGCCCATCACCATCCATCCATCCGTCCATTTTTAAGCTACCTATTCTGGTCAGGGTTACGGTAGCTACAGGCGTCACAAACATCCTTTAACTCTGCAGCTTCTTCCTCCAGCTCCTTCTGGGGGATCCCGAAATGCTTCCAGTACAACTCTGTGATTTATTCCCTCTAACATATCCTAGATCAGCTCACCTCTCTCAGTGTTGGGCACTCCCAGACTGATCGTGGGTATGGAGGCGTCGGTGACATCGCTGTAATACTCTAAAAACCCAGCGTCTTTCTCCCAGGTTGCCTTCACCACTGGTACTGTGAGGAGAAAGGGGGAAGGGATAAAAAGGAGCCATGTGGTGGAGAGAAAATAGAACCTCAAACAACACGTATCTCTGAATCGTACAGACACACACAGAGCTCATTATAAAAACTATCAAATAATGAAGGATGTCTACTACCTCTGACTGAGGGGATAATTAGGCTGTCTTTTAACAATTATTGTCACTCCCTGCATGTGAGTCTGGATAAGAGCGCTGTCTACATAAAAACGCTAACAGCAAATCATAATCACAGAATTAATTTTTAATCCCTGTCAAGTGTGACCAATCCTATGTTAATTCTCAAACAAATCCACTATCTAATAGTTAGTTTGAGTACATTACTGGGACAGCTCTGCAATTATAGTAACTTCAATTCAAAGTAACAGCTAAGTTAATCACTCGCTGTTCTTTTTTACTTTTGAGTTTGTTCATCACTTTTAAATAATCAGTACTGGCTCATTTTGACCCTAAAAAGTAGCATTGCATTCATTTGCATTTATTATGTGATAAACATAAACTGAAATTATTTTGGCAACGGCGTGACCTCAAGGGGAGTTTAGTTTACAAATGTGCAAAAAATAAAAGAAAGTCCTCTTCCCTGCACCTTTACAATGAACAAAACGTTGTAATAAAAGAGTAAACAGCTCACTACTGACTTAATTTAAAGATCATATGTTTGTTTTTTAAAGCTTTTAATGGTGTAAGGCCTCCTTACATATCTGATCTCCTCAGTCGCCACTCCATCCCTAAAGCTTTCTGTTCCTTCTGTCATCACGATAAAACTACAAACACAGAGGTGATCAAGCATTTGAGGTCATGGCCTCTAAACTTTGGAGCAATCTCCCACTTTCTCTTAGATCAGCACTTTCCCTAAGCTCATTTAAAACTCAACTCAAAACCTACTTTTATTCTTTACCATTTGTGTCCACCTGAATGTTGCCCTCCTGTTTGTTTTATTGATTTGACTTTCATTGTTCTGTATCTATGTTCTTGCCTATTATGTTTTATTATTTCTTATAAATTGTGTTGTCCTTTTGCCACTGTACAGCAATTTAGGCAACTGTTGTTTATTTTAAATGTGGTCTATAAATAAACTAAACTTGAAATTTGAAACTTACATTTATTTGACAGATATAGTTTCTGGTTACTTTTCAGATTAAAATCAGTAACATGTATTAGTTTTTCTGCAGAATGAGTAATTTTACTTTTGATACTTTAATAAAATTGTGCTGATAATTCAGATGTACTTTTAATGAAGCAGGATTGAAATGCAGGACTTTTACTCGTAACTAAACAGTAGTTAAGGATCTTAATATATCTTGCACCATTGCAGAATATATATATATATATATAAAATGACAATATTTTCCTTCAAAAAGGTTTGGGAGTAACGCACACACACCTCGCTCAGAGTGGAATTTTTGGCATGTTTTCACAGCAACAAATAAGTCTTTCTTCGACACGGGATCTCCCTAGACAAGAGGGAAATAAATAAATGTTACTTCCAAAAGAAACGATGCATTGTAGTTCTTAAACAATAAAAAGAGCACAGGTGAACACAAACACAGAGTTAGGTGCAACATATATGGAATATAATGGACTTTAAATTGAGTTGGGATGTAAAAGAGCTATCAGGTATTATCATCTGGCCAGACATGTCAATACTTGTATCTCTTTTGCTCTGAATGTCCATTTCAAGCGTTGCTTCTTATCCCAGAGAATTGCCAACAGAGATTTATGACTTATTTATGGCTGTCATTTTTTGATCTGCTACCCTAGCAGAATATTCATTATAAACACCAGACACTTCCTCGTGATGTTTAACACTACTTCCAGTAAGATCATCATAATCACTATATTATTCATGTATTCTTTGTGACAGATGGTCCTAAAATTTCTGCTCCTTTCACGCACATTCAGAGAGTCAGAGTTATTTTATGCAAAAGTTGTGCTTACTTCAATGCGTATTATTATATTCATGTGTATATTTATACTTTCTGTGTTTCTATTTTATCATCACATGCAGGGAATTAAACGATCGCAGCAGCAAAAGAACGGAAAAAAACATGCAAAGTATAAAACTAGAATATACATTATGAGAATGAGAAACATCTTCAGTCACATCTACAAGTACTAATCCTACCTGAATTGAGGTAACAGTTTATTTCTTTTCCTTTTGTGTTTTTCAGCCTGAGGGCTTCTGTATGGTCAGGCTGAGCACCTGCAGTGGACCTCATGTGACAAGCACAGAGGGTGTTTGATTCCTGCCGGATGAAGAATGATTGCGATAGCATCCTTATGTGGCACTAGAGCAGATGACAGAGTTGGGACTTTTGTTCTATAGTTGGTTAGTTAGGAATGAGGGTAAAAGCTCAAAGTGTGCGTAGAAAGGGTGGAAAGAATCACTTACATTCATATCGCCACTTGGTTACATCTAGGGCTTAAAGGAATACTTCAAGTTGACCATTTGTAAGTCATTTACTCACCCTGTCACCTTGAATTCTTGAAGAAAACTCTTTTTAAAATTAAGTCTCAAATAAACAAAACAAAAACTGGATAAAAGAGACTTGGATTGTACTGCACAAGTTGTGTGAGTTTGTAAACGGATGTTTTGACATTTACTTCGATTCATCAAGACTTCTGCTTGTACAATAGGCCTCGGCAGTGGCAACATACACGTGCTCACATAAAAGAAAGCTGGACAGCCGAGTTATAACCGTGATTAAAGGTGATGGATCATAAACATTGAGATCTCCTTGATGCCCCCACACGCAGACACACTTTACTGCAAATGTTAATGAACACCCAAATGTAAGTGTCAATAAATAAGACTTGTACATACACAGTTGGGCAGGTAGGTTGTAAATGTCGTAGCACAGTTGTCTCTCGTTTCTGTACAAAACTCTGGAACTGCTGTCAGCTTTGGACCATTACCTGCCTCCCAAATATACAACGCAAGCTAGAAAAACAGAGACGCACATAAAGACACATTTAGGCGAGATTAGCATTAACAGCTCACTCTTAGAACAGTAAATAAATACCTCTAGTTTTCTGGAAGCTCTGAGCTGCTAAATTATTTATCCCGCATTAACATTACCTATAAAACATTTGACAATTCCAAATCGGGCACACGGCTTGAGGTTTATGACTCACGCTATGCATCTTAATGACATCATTATCATGCATTTCAAGGAGGCGTAGCATTATGAATTAATGTCTTCACCGGGTCTCGACACGTGGAAGTAAAGCAAAACACAGCTTGACTTTGACCTTGAATTTACACTCGTATTAGGCCTAATTTAAAAACATTACAAGGAATGGTTTTTTTTATTCATAATGTTTTTTCAACCTTTGCTAAACAGCCAGATAAAGGTTTTCCCAAATCAGTACAGTTGTTACATGCACGATGTGCATATTCAATCTCCCCAACACACACAAAAATACACATTCTTAGACACATTCAGAATTAAAGCTTTTGCATTAATAATGTAATAATAAATACACCAAGAGCAGCAGGCACGGGAAGCTGCAGGGGCCTTTTCAACAAAAGGCTATCCAGTCGATGGGAGAATACTGCCGATCATTCATATATGCTTAAGCATTTTAGCTCAGCAGGCAGTCTGAAAAATTAAACTGCTTTTTCACAGCAGTTGAGGCTTTACAATAGTTACCCAAGTATATGATAGGCAGGAGATGACACACAGATTGACAACATTGCTGGAAATTGTTTAGAAGGTACCTCATGTTTCAAGTCGATGGTAAAATCTGACTTTAGACTCTCGTGTTGGAGCCGCACGGCGAGTCTGAAACACATGGACGTGAAAGATGTTGAAAGAAAATTAACAGCAGAGCAGAAGTGAGAACTTTTCCTAGTGCCGTCAGGTTGTCAGAATTTCACTACACAATGATTGTGGCCGAAATAATTCACGAGTACCGGGATATCTATAGGACATTTAAAGAAATAATAATAACGCTATCAATCAAATTCATCTTGAACTTTGTTTAATGTGCGTTTTGTCTAATGAATTACACTCAAAATACAAGTGTAGGGAGGTGGAGAGAGAGTCTATAGCCAGAAATGCACAAAAGCCTGATTTAAGCGGCGCTGGATCATTTCCATATTCTCATTTATTCAACTAGTGTTTATTTCCTATGCCATGTGTGATAATAGTGTCTACTGCTATAACCCCGACATACTGATATGAAGGCTTTTTGCTACCGTGGACCAACCCTTTCTCACATAAAAGACAGAAACATATCAGTGACACGTTCATGCACACACACACCTCTGGAGCAGCGGCATGCTGAGAGCCCAGCCTGCGGCAGGGTCAGGATAACTAAAGGAAGTGGGGTCTTCAGAGAACGCATAGTGGTGGATAATGGAGGCCTCGTTGTCATGGAGAAGCTTACCCAAAAACCATTCCTGGTGAGTTGCAAAAAGGTGCACGGGGAAGGGAAAAGCAAGTTATTTTCTTTAATATGTGCAGGAAACAAAATCACATTCATATAGCAAAAAGGGCTGTTTAATACATGAAGTCAGTATTGTTAGGAAGATGATTGCATGTCATGTGATCATCTCACCTCTCGGACTTGATATCTGTGGAGGACGTGCAGCAGGGCGGACAGTGTGACGCTGGTTTCCTCCTCAATGAAGAAAAACCAGGATGTTGATTGGCCATAAGTGGCAGAGAGACTGGAAAGATCCATACGGACCCATTAACTTCATTCTTTTATTTCATAGATCAGGAGTCATTAAAGCTAAACTCAATTAAATCTTATTGAATCGGATTTAATTAACTTTTTTATCATTTCCATGTGTGAATTCAACACTCACTGACGAAGCGCAGGGAGGATACTCCAATCCCCTTCATACTCCGACAGCTCGTGGAGAAGAACAACAACTGGAACTCCCTGCATGAAATAAAACAATTTAATTAGAAAACAACAGATCTCTTCATCAACACCTTCCTTTATATTCTAGCATATTGCATTTTATTCTTGTTATGTACCAACATGCTTGCTCTGGAAATTCCCTTAATTCCAAACACACACAATATATATTTACACAATATTGATATGGTTGTTTTTTTTAGGGATCCAACCAGGTTCTTGTGGAATATGCATGTATTAAATTAATATTAGGTAAATAAATGTAGCCAAAAACTTCCTGAAAATCATGGCTAACAATTTAGGTCTATCAAAAAAACAAAAAACAAAAACAACATTGCATGAGCATGATTCACTTTAAACCACACTGAAAACATCCGTTTGAAACTCAATGTATTTCAAGAAAATCTCACATAAAATATCAAACTGAGGCCTTTTGAGTAAAGAAATTTACCAATCAAAGACAACAAATGTCCTGCTGGAGGATGGTGTGAATAGTTTACTACTAGAGAGCACTGTACAAGGGTGATCATATCCCTGAGAGATACACACAAATATATATGTGTATATATAAATATATAAATATATATATATATATATATAAAATATATATATATATATATATATATATAATATATATATATACATATATAAATAGATATATAAATATATACATATATAAATATATAAATATATATATATATATATTAAAAAAAATATATATATAAATAAATAAATATATATATATAAAATTTAACTGTACAAGTAAAAAGAAAATAACAGAAATGAGAGGAGCACACATTGGATCAGATCACTCCATAGGAAAGAGAAATGACACGAGTACAAGCGACTCCTTAAAGGAAATGATACGTGCTCCTCTGACACTGATGAATACACCTGGACATGCTGGTGGGAGTTGAGTGACAACGTCTGCACATCCTGGTGCGTGCAATGTTTGGAGTTTTATAAAGTTTTGCTTGTATTATTTTGACAATGACAGGCTCAAAATGAGGGCAGGGGAAAGAGTTTATTAAAAAGCTTCTATTTACGTCTTCCTCCACTCTACGTGACTCATACAGAAGAACGCACCAATCTCTTCCACACAGCTATTCATAGCACTGAGACAGACACAGTTGTATAGACTGGGTAAGAACACAGGTAAATTGCATTATATTAAACATAATACATAAATGATGAGTCAGAGATTTGACTCTGCTGAGATATACAATTCAGTCCAAGGCCGATTACAGTGCACTAATTATCTTCCTATAGGTGCGCTACTTTAGAAAAAGTGTTCACATTATAAATGGGTTTGAAATGAAAGTCAGTCTCTTCTTCTTTCTCGTCTAAAAGCAGAGATCAAGACCCTAATTTGGTAACATCCATGTTTAATTCAAGTGCCAAGGAGTGAACGGAATCAAAGTGAAGGTTTTTTTTTGATTTATGACAATGCTGATTATTTTCCAGAGCTCTAAATGAGGCAACTGAAAAAGCAGCATTGTGTCAATACAAAATGTAATGCAGAACTCTGTCAGCGTCTCCCTGCTACACATTGCATTATTCAGAGGTGTTTCTGTTATTTGCCTGCCCTCATTGATATCAATGGGGAGGACAAATGAATAGAAACACCTGTCAGTATAACGCAATACAGTTCAACAGCACCACAAACTGCAGACTTCAAAATGATCATACAGTCGAAAAAGGTTTCAACAACGCATTATAAACTTCCATGAAGGATTTTTTTTCAGGACCTTTGTATAAGAGTATGTTTGTTTTAGCTAAAAGTGACATTTTGGATTTAAGAAAAGATAATATTAAAATATTAAATAAAAATCTAATATATTTTTTACTTTTGAGATTCGTCTCGGAAAAGACTCGACTGTCACATACCATGATACTTGATCACATGTTGTGTCTGATAAAACATTTTATTGTTTTATTTTGAGTCGTGACCAACACTGTAGCTCACTTACAATTAGAGCAAATGGACACATAATGTTCACAAAAAAGTATAGTTAGTTAGTTTAGTACTTTACACAGACATCCACACATTGAGAGTTCACATGCAACCTTCTTCTTCTTGAGTCCACTTCAGATTCTGAGGGTGTAAAATATGGTTATTACCATCTGCTGTAAGTGTGGTGAGATGTGGGAGAAATGAGCCGAGAGAGCAACTGCCAAATGAGGAAACTCTGTGATGAGGCTGAAAAGACACAGTGTTGGCACCGAGGTCTTGAATTAAAAGCCTGCCTTTACGTCCAATAGCAAATAAAGAGCCACGTGACTTTATCAAAGTGTTCATCTCTTCCGATAAATGTTATGACAAGAAATATGTGGATATAAATACGCGTTAACATAGCACTAAGATTAAAACGGACATGCCGCTGCTCATATTTTGGAAATATAATATGGTTTACTATATGACAAAACCCTTTGACTGTAAACGAGAAAACAGCCATACGTCAGACAATAAGTTGTCAACATGTCCGAGTTTATGAGCGTTTGCCACCTTTAATCATCTGGTGATACGTTAGCCAAAAAACCATGACGCACAACTTACCCTCTAACAGCGGTCTAGCTGTGATTAACATCCAATCTAGAGAAAGCTCTCACTCATCCACACACACACACACACACACACACACACACACACACACACACACACACACACACACACACACAATTTCCAACAATATGCATGGAAATGCAAAGTTAATGCCCAATTGATCATAGTGTTTCTGACGGCATGTTTTCTCCATTATTGCTGTTCATTTATTGAAAAGTGGTATACACAAAGTTTTCTTTCATTATTTGCTTGTAATTATTGGGCCTTATTTTTTCTCTGTTAAAAACCTTCCTTCATTCAGTTGAGAAAGCTGTTTCTGTGGAATATGTTTTATGAATAAGTGCTGCAGCAGAAATATTGTTTCAGCTTCGTCAATATACCTGCCACTACTTATTTACTTAGAGTATTTTGAATGTCTCTTTTCAACTTTCCTTTTCATACCTCTTATTTTCATCCAAAATTATGTTCTAAGACACAGTGAAGTCATTTATGATTTATTTCAGCATCTTCATATGACAATACTGAAAGTAAATCATAAATAAATATTACATGTTGCCAAGAAACCTGTCTGCAGACAAATCCAAAGCATTTAGGTTATTCTATGTAATCTTCTTTCGATAACTAATGTAATATTTACTTCCAATTAATGAGCTTTCCCTGAAACTGTTCCGCCTCCCACTTTGAATACCGCTGGTGTAAATAATCCAGCTCCTCTTAAATCATCAAGGATGAACTTTTTATGAATAAAATCAATGTGGTTCATTTAAATAAAGAATCACATGAACATTTGATTGTATTTACTGTTTGCTAAACCATAATGAGTTCCAAAATATAGAAAGTGTGTCGCCGTTGCCTTTTGTGACATTCATAAATATCCCTATATTCCTAAGAATGTCAAAATAAACTCTAATTCTGTGTGGCTTTATACAAACTAGACCGGTACAGTAAAATAACACTGTTTAGAGAAATGTGTGTGAGTATGTTAAAGTGTATATAGTATGGTGTATAATTGCTCTTCCCAGCTGCCATGCAAGAACAGTCATTTAACAAGCTATGAATAACAAAGTGGAGTTTATTGACGGGCAGCTATTTTATAACCATGGAGCCAAAGTGATGTTTTTTCAACATTCTCACTTCTCACTGTGTTTTCTTTCTGTCTCTCAGGAGAGAAATTGATGCTGAAACGCCTCAAACCACAATGTTTTGGCTTCAAAAACATTTTTTTTATAGAGATTTCAAATTCAATCACTGCTCCCACTCTGTCGCTGCTGAATCACTCACTGATGCATATGCGATTAAAGTTTTTAAAGCTACTACACCACATTTGTTGTTTACAGGCTGCAGTGGGATTGCAGAGATCTCCTCACTTAAATAAAGAAGGGCTAAGAGAGAGGTTTAGAGACTACAAAATATCATTATCCTTATCAAATAAGTGGGAATGTAAAAAAGTCTTGACCACAGCCAAAAAAGATCCTATCTGAAAAAACATGTGAGACGGTTAAAATTGTCACAAGTCAAATTTAATAAAGATTTCTCAAGTCTGATACTGTAGAACTCAGTCCACAGAGACCCTGCTGACTGCCTTCTGCCGTTGTTTCTATCAGGGAGGATTTGGATTGAAAATGAGTTTGGAGGAAGAATAAAAGACTGCATTATTTCACAGTACCCATTCCTAGCAAAGGAAGATTACCAATTCTGTGTCTCTACTGCATGCTGTCACGTCCATATGCCTTTCATCTCATTTCCCTCAGGTCTATAAAAAATTGGTTTTCACAGATGCCCTGCAGTCACATAATTAGTCAATAATTACAGTGAGAACGGAGAGAGCGCTTCCTCTCAACTCTAAGGCAATGAGGACACCTATTGGTACCAGTGCAACAACACAGCTATGCATAACTCCAAAAGCCGCTGACACACATTAAAAATGAAACTGCTTGCAGCATCATTATCCTGTCGTTGCTGTTAAGCATATTCAGCACTTTTTGAGCACTTAATGGTAATTACAATATTTGTTTCTCCATAAGTGCTGCAAATGAATCTGCCTAAAGCAGTACGATTACTGAATCATGTACTTTATATTTAGGAACCATATTAAGGAATACAGGTGGTTTTATGTTGTAGCCCACTTACCACAAATGATGTATACTTTACTTAACTGCTGCTAACCATTTTCCATATGGAACAGCGTGGCGCGGATCTTTTTTGTCCTCTCCTCTCCTTTCTTCCGCTCTGTCTCTGACTGTAGATGTGTGTGCACGTGTGTGTGTGTGTGTGTGTGTGTACGTGCGTGTGTGTGTGTGTGTGTGTGTGTGTTTGTGTTTGTGTGTGTTGGGGGGGGCAGCGGAGCTGAATGTGTGCATTGCTGACTGAAAGATAACGGCTTCTGCCTCCATTTATCCGTTTGCTACAATATGTTGGATTCATTGTTAATGTGCATTTAAAGACATTTACATTTGTGGAAAAGAAATTAGTTAGAAAATATTTTTTTTTAATATTTGTTGAAAACCTCTGCCCTAGAGCATGGCTAAGAAATACCGCCTCGTGGTTGTACAGTTTACATCCATGTCTGTCCAACATGTCATCACTTCATTATTTTATCCTATTGTGTGAAACTTCCTGAGTTGTGGTCAAAACACACATTTTGTGAGTTCACGGTGACCTTTGACCACCGAATTCTAATCAGTTCATCCTTTAGTTCAAGTAGACGTTTGTGCCAGGTGTTGTTGAGATATCACGCTTCAGACGGACAACCTGAGAACATTATTCCTCTGGCCACAGCGGTCGCTGGTGTGGAGGCATAGTCAAATAAATGAGCCAGTGTATTGTGAAAAATGTATTAGCTCATTAAAACTAAACTCATTTTTAAAGGTCGTCTTATCGTCCTTATTTTCATACTAAGAGCTTTTATTTTTTCAATCTTTATGATTGACAGGACACCTACAAAACACACATGTGGACACACAAACATCACACAAGAAAGAACAGAGCTAAGATCTAAACCCAGAAATGATCCACATGCTACCTGTCCCAGCTCAGCCGCCTGATGCAGAATCTTCTCCTTCCTCTGAGCAGCTCGACGGGCGTGGAAGGAGTTCCTCTGACTCTGGATCACTAACACCACCTCCTCCAATCCTGAAAAAAGACATTCACAGAAAAGGTAGAGCTGGGACCAATTAGGAAAAGAAAAGAGACATGATGATGCAAAGAAACAGAGGATTTGTGAAATACACTCATTTGTTTTCTTGCCAGGAACACGGGAGTGTAATGACAAGACTCCACAGAGTCACTTCGCCCGGCCAAGAAACAATCCCACACTCGGAAAACTACCATCTATCATTTTTACACTTCACAGGATATAACATTACTTCATTAATGAGCTTTGGAGATTCTAGCTGGTGGATCTTGTTGCCTTTGGACAGAGCCAGGCGACCTGCTTCCCTCAGTCTTTATGCTAAATTGAGCTAACTGTGTGTGGTATCAATCTTCTCACATAACCCTTGGCAAGAAACAGATTAAGTGTATTTCCCAAAATGTTGAACTTTTCCTTTAACTCTTAGTCATGCTCCTACCATCAGATTTATTTATTGTAATGAACAATCTTAAAGATTTTGGTGACTGGCTCTGGATCAAATCCAACCTCATAATATGCATCATATAACTGAATCGCTTCCCTAAACAACAAAACATCAGACCATCTGCAGTGAAATCCCTCACTCACCAACAGAGCTGTGTTCTGTGCGCTCCAGGTGCTCTGCTGCCTGCGGGGAGTCAGAGGGATTCTCGTTAAGTGCTGAGCCACATGATGAAGCGCAATCACAGCAAGAATCTGGGGGCAGCACTTACGTGAGCATGGCCTGCGTGTTTGTCTCCAGCAGAGGCACCTTGAAGCGGCGAAAAAAGAAAAAACACTAAATCCTCAATCACATGCTCTAATGAATTGTGCTGACATCAGTAGCCACTTAATCGTTTAGTCAGTTAGAGGAGGAGTGGATCAATGGCAAATCAATTTACAGCAGAAGTCATATAAAAAGCAAAAATGTTTGCCAGTTTTATATCAATTTAAATAGTTAAAAAATAGAATATCTTTGAGGTTTGAACTGAATATGTTACATTGAGCTCTGGGACCTTTCTGGCACTCATTAACGCAGGACACACTTTCACAACATTTCATCTTGGACTCATCTGTCATAGTACAACAGCCCCAGGAGCTGAACACCCCTTTTAACATATTAACTATATTGATAAGATTTTAAAAAAGAGACATTGAGTGCAAGAAAACTCAAAACAGACTTTGGAACCAGGACAGATATAGTTGCTACTGCTCAGTGTGAGGGGGTTATGGTGGTATCATACTTATGAGAGTCAACAAGTATAACGCTGTATCAGCATGTCAATCTATGCAGTAGCTATGGCTATAAAGTCAATGTGCAATTGTGCCATTCTTCGTGATGTGGAAAGTCTATTGAGACAGGCTCTTTGTATCTGCAGATGATAGACAGTTATTTCCCTGACTCAGACATAAACACAAATACTTTTCATACCGTGATTTGGTAGAAAGAAAAGCCACACTCCCTTAGATTTCAGACCGGAAAAACATGAAAACTGATCTGAAGATGTTTAATTTCTCCTTATCTGACGACCAAACCTGCTTCTCAACGATGGAACATTGGGGAGAGAAATAGGTCAGAACCATCATGTGTTTTGTATCTACGGTGCCTTGTTTAAAACCCTGCCACTCACACGGGTGACTCATGCAGGTGTATTCAATGCATCTGGCTGATTTGATGTCTTCTCAATCTATATAGAAGGAACGGTATGTGTACCACTAAGGGCCAAATCACACCAACAGGTATCTGCTATGAATGCATAAAGCTGCCATACTAGAAAGAAAACAAATACATATACTGAAACAGTACATTTCATTATGGCTATCACTATGGGCATTTCAAGTAAATAAATAACCAATATATTTCCACCAATATCAGCCATAAGGCCTCTTTCAGGTCAGACATTTTGATTTGTTTTGATAGGAAAAGCAAAGGTGTAATTAATAACATAAGCTTTAATAGAAGATGAAATGTATCCATTATTAATGTCATTAATTACACCTGTGCGTTTTCTGCTATGACATAAAAAGTGATAAGTGTCTATAGCAATACCATGAAAAACCACTTAAAAAAGGTATATGGCAATACTAATGATACGATATGCATTTTGTAAAACGTTTCATTATTATTCCAGGTCTAAAACAGGTTAAGCTTTTACAGTGTCTCTCTTAAAGGCCCTGCACGCCATGTTACACGCCCACAGGTGTTTTCACTTAATTTGCCTGATTAGACCTCATCTCTGTTGGCCTGTATTAAACTGTGTTTGATTGACATTTCCCTCACCCTCCTATTAGTTTTGTTGATCCTGTTAGGTTAGGACAACTTACACCATAATGGACCTTTTTCACATTTTGAATGGCCGGGAAAAGCACAGGTGAAAATTATAACATTAAAGATAGTTCAGTTCCATGAAGTGTCCCGGAAAGCCAGCATCCACAATACCTGAGCTTGTTAAAAACCAGTGCTTTTCCTACTATGACTAGTCAAAATGTCTGCTGTGAAAACCTGAGCAGAGGCCTAATTGGCCAGAGTAACTGGGTGTGCAGGGCTTTTCATTTTTTAAACATTGCTGGCTGATAGTCCAATAATTGACAGTTTCATTCATAATTAATTCATAAGAAAAGGTGGCAATTGGACGATGGGGTTACAGACAAATGTGAATTGCAATTTCACTACAAACTAAATCAGCATGGGCTGTAACTTAGTTTTTAATCATCTTCATTATTCCCACGAAAGCTTCTGTGTAGAGCTATCTGTGCATACTTTTCCCGGAGGCATATTTGAAGATGAAATATTACCTTTGACATCATATATTTAGTTACCTTGACTTGCATCACTATACTTTAAACAGCCTCTTGTTTACAAACCCCATGGGATTGCCTGCATTTGTTTTTGTTGTGCGTCAAGCTATCCACTATAAAATCACTAGTTCCTGTTTTGAACTTCAAAATAAAACAAAAATAGTCACTCATTTGTAGCAAAGCAAGTACCGGGATTTCACTGATGAACAACTGTGTAACAAAGTGTGTAACTTATCAGCAAATACGTCTATTTGTACATTTTTTAAACCATAATGCACTCTATGTCTTGTTAAATTACATTGATAATTTTACTTTGAAGGCCAAATCGAATCAACTTCCGGTATTCTATCCAGCTTACTGCTAGCGGTTTAGCTAACACCGTAGCTGTCTCAGTAGGGCATTGACCCCACTTACCAAGCCAAAGAAGAAGCACAGCGACCAGTTTGCATCCGTTCACCACATTATGGTGTGACATGGTTCCCGTGGCTGCTGTATTTCGTTTGAAATCACTGTCTTTTCACGGCGAACTGGAGAAACTGGTTAGCTACATTCCTGTACTGGCAAAGCTCAACTATAGTGGCTGTTAGTGCAGCGCTTTAGTGACCTCTAGCGGTAATTAGTATATTAGTACTATTAAATATTCATATTGCGTAGTATTCACTGAATACTATTCAGATATTTTATTTAACCCTTGTATTATCAATCAATTTGACCCATTTCAGTTGACCATTTAGTTCACTTAGATGTGTAGTGGAAGGTCTGTGCAGAGTTTGTATACAAAGATGATGTTGCGGGTCACACAATACAAAATTAGCTCCAAAAGATTTACAACTGAAGAAGCTTTATCACAGATTCTGGACTGTGATAGTGATGTAGAGGAAGAGGTTTTAGAGACCGAGGACAATACTATTGACAATCCAGATTATGAATTTTCCTATGATGAAGATGATTCAGAGGACGATCCTGCAATAGTCTCTCCATCAGATGAAAACCAAGGAATGCAGCAATCCTCGACAGAAGTGACATGGGCATCTAAAGATGGTAACATAAAGTGGTCAACATCACCACACCAAAGCCGAGGCAGACAGTCATCTTCCAATGTCATCAAAATTAGAAATTAGAAGCAACTGCCAGTCTTTGGGATGAAGAGCATGGAAGGCCCATCTTTCGATCAACAATGTCCCCGGGGTCATTTCACCTGATAACTTCGTGTGCTGCGATTTGACAACTGTGACACCAGAGCTGGTCGACGTGAAAGGGACGAACTAGATCAGAGATGTCTGGGATAAATGGTTCTTCCTTTGTTGTACAATCCTGGTCCCCATGTTACTGTAGACGAGCGCCTTGTTCCATTCAGTAAAACAAGAACCTCTTGTGTGAAATGCAAGAATTACATCTGCAGAAAGCATTGAGAATATTTTGAGAAAAAAGTGAAATTAATTTTTAAAAAACAAGTGGAATGAGGGAAAAATGTTATGTAAAGAATTGTTGTTTGGATGTTGAATAAAAAATGTATTGTATGTCCCTTTTTTAAATAGTATATGATCTAAATTGACGTTTTTATTGGTTTTACTTTGTTCTTTGACTGTTTTGAGTGTATTTACACAGTAAGGGTCAATATAACCCTAACCTAATAAAAGTATACATTATGCAGATTTATATTTATTCAATTATAGGATTATAGTAAGTGATACATTAATGTGTTCATTTCTTTAATGTTGCGGCTGGTAAAGGTGAAGCTCATTCTAATTTATTTATACATATCTTGTATTTAACTTTACATTATGTTCCCCCTACTGACCAATAAAGCCGTATTTATAATTATTGATAATAATGTTATTACTTATTTATTGATTATATTTTGTATTGTTAATCATAATCTGCAACGTAACTAAAGCTGTCAGACAAATGTAGTAAAACGTATTTGCCTATAAATAGAAGAGAATAGAAATGCTCAAGTGAAGTACAAGTATCTCAAAAGAACAGTACTTAAGTAAATGTACCTAGTGTCTTTCCACCTCTGGTCATTCTGATATAAAATATATAATGTAGCCTAAATTATACTAACAGTGTTGTTCATGTTTCGCCACTGTAAATTGTCAAGTAGGACAATTTAATTTCTGCATACCAGTTGTGGACCATCATTTTTTTTTTATACTTCTACTTGACTATTTACTACACTACAGGTTTTTAAGAGCTTGACTAATAGTTACGTAGAACATGATGATTTTACTTACAAATATTATTGGCTGTTAAATATACTGTATATTAGACCACAGCCATACAGTATAAGCGTCTTTGAGTAGCTTTTAAAAGTGCTCTATAAATAAAATGTATTATATATTCCTCCTTAATCCTACATTTCAACAAATGTTGCACTGACTTTAATCTCTGTACTTATCTGAGAGAAGCTACTAACCTGAAGTGCCTTCACTATCACACATCTGTCTTCCACACAGAGGTCAGAGGTTAGTTACACAATAAATAGTTAAGGTTGTGTTTGTTGGAAAGAGTAGTGTATGTTGTTGTAGGCCATACAGACTGGTGGAGACATCCAGTACAAATGAGTCAACAATCTCCTGACCACTGAGGCTAAACATAGGCCTCTTGCCCACAACAATTAAACTGTCTGGTTCTGTGAAACCACAGCTGTGAGTGTTCACATTTTTTGTGTGAATAAAGTTAACTTTATGTAAAAAAATTAATCCAAATGAGAGATCTGTGTTATATGGCAGCTTGAAGGAATGAGAAATAAAGTCAGAGATATATTATGAATCTGTTTTGGACTCTATCTGGTGTGTAAAATGTAAACACACACACACACACACACACACACACACACACACACACACACACACACACACACACACACACATGTTGTCTCCTCACTTTCAAAGTTCACGTGCTTTTGTTTCCAATAGCAAGACCCAATGCTCCCCTCAAGTGGCTTCTCATAAAGTCGTGAATTCTACCTTCATTATTCTCAAACAAATGGAACAACTTAGTTTTTATAGTCGTTTGAATTGATTATTTATGTATGTGTATATTAAATGTTTATTTATCATTATAATGTACTTCACCTGACACTCACACGTCACTTAATTAGTCATATAATGTAGGCTATGATGTATGTCGGGAAAAGCCAACCAGCCTTATGGAAGTAAACACATTTGCCTTCAAATTAAAGTTACTTTCAGGGAAAAAACAATATTAATAGGAAACATTAAACAGGCTTTCTGAGACATGTTGTTGTTTTTTTATTCAGACATCAACCAATATGTAACGTCTGGATAATAGTGCATCTGGAAAGCATATTTTTAATTTAACAACATTTCGGTGACATGGCTCTTTATATTAACTTGTGTCCTTCGTTATTGTTATTGGGTTTTTTTTATTAATTCAATGATTGTCTGGTCTATTGAATGTCAGAAAATGGTGAACATGCCCATTACAATTTTCCAGAGCAAAGTTGATGTCTTCAAAATATATTGTCCAAAACAATATATTTCTCAAAACTTCAAAATAAAACTGTCAATCGATTGACGGATTAATTGGCTGCTCATTTAGGACTAGGCCTACTACTAAGAAATGCAATTTGATGATATTGTTAAAGATATTGGATTTACAATGACGTATATGAGAAAAAAGTAGCAAATCTTCACAATTAAGAAACTTAAGCCAGTGGACGAGTGGTGCTTTTGCTTGTTCACGATCAACCCGTAGCGGATTTATTTTGGCCAAAAGAGACCGGAAGTCTTCTCGTGTCAAACATGTCTAACTTCACAGTGGTTATTAAAACGTGCAGACTTGAGAAAGCCAATATATACAGCAAGCAGCAGCCGCAGTTGCAGGAGGACGTACAGAAGAAATGCGTGACACCATGGCGACAGACACACTGTCCCACAGCAGGGTGACACTGTCCCACAGCAGGGTGACAGTGACAGATGTGGAAGAGTTCCTCAAAAACCCTCCAGATAGTTTCTCTGTGGAGGTTCTCGCCTCGGGATACCGAGTCCACAGCGACCCGGAGAAGAGCCTGGTGCTCATCGATGACTTCGACTCCGACAAAGGGAAAATAGTTTTCTCCAAGTCGATGGGAAGGTGAGGAAAAAACTGCATGGGATGATGCGCCTTAACATTACCCACATATATTTATATACACAAAAAAAAACTCACACTCAATGTCTGATTTTGTTTTAAACAGAAAAGTTAAAATGCGAAATTTATGGGAGTACACCAGCATGAGAAAGAGCCTGCTGTCCAAGAGGGTTTATCTTCTGATGTCTGCCTGCGAAGAAAACAACTTTTCAGCGACCGACAAAAAGGCAGACAATGAAGCCACAGGTAACTTAAACTGTTCTAACCATTATATCATAAGACCTCTGCATGAATCAGACACACACTTGTGTGTAATTACACTGACATAATTACAAAGTAAAAAAAGATAAATGGTCTTTAAAGGCACCACTGGCATTTTGTCATTTGCACAAAATTGTTACTTTGAACCCAGTGTGGACTTTACAGCTCCAGGCTGCTAAGTGGGTCATGCAGTGTGTTGGGGTGGGTAGGTGACTCAGATGCATACTGGCTTCCAAACTTGTAATGTTTGCAATGGGTGGAGTAGATCAATTACAATGGCTGCATAGTACTCGTGCCACATTGGCAATATGTTTTTCTGAACTCTTTCCTCACTATTTTCCTCATGAATTATCTTCAATCTTGCATCAGTGCTGAAGCAGTTTGTGGTGTCCGTCTACGGCAACGATCCTTTCATCAAGTGGCAGATAGAGAGAGGCCTGGACTGGACTATCTCCTCTGTTGCTGGAGAAAGCTACAGGGTGGATGTAAGTAGAACCTTTTGGTCTTTATGTCACTTTTTAATGTTGTTCAGTAGCCTACACTCCAGGAGTTACTGTGTTTTGTATTTTTGGTATTGAATGTGACGTTTTTCTTATATCAGATTGACTTGACTGAACTAATGGAGAGCTGGGCAGGAAAAAACTTCAACATTACAACTGATAAACTAACACAAGTTAAACCTCTGTGGAGAGACGCCTCCTTCACCCTCAAATACTACTCTGATGCCCTCTTTGACTTCCCACACTGGTTTGGGTTCAGCAAAAGACAATTTAATGTAAGTGTCTCTTCTTATCACATCTTGATAGTAACCATAAAATGTTCTGTATTTGTCAGAGTGGAAGGGCACTTGTCTAACTTGTTTACTCTGCTGTTACCATTACAGTTAAGACTGACATGAGTCAGCAGTGCATTGAGAGCAAGAAAAATGGAGTTTATCCAGGAGGAGTCTGCTTCCTCAAGAACGTTTCTTCATCAACAGAGGAATGTACGCCAGGTGAAGGACCAGCATTTTCTCTTGGGACTGCAGGAAGTACCTTATAATCGCTTTTGGGTCCAGATACTTCTTCTGTTCAGTGGGTGGAAACCACTGACAAGGACTAACAAGAAATATCTGAATGCTATGAAGATTATTTAGGCAAATTATTTGTCTAAATGTATTTGTTTTTTGTGTGTGCTAGTACTTTTTTATTATTCGTCCCTTTAATTATGGGGTTTCTTTTAGGAAGTTTTTCCTTGTGCGATGCGAGGGTCTAAGGACAGAGGGGGTCGTAACCTGTACAGTCTGTAAAGCACACTGAGACAAATGTATAATTTGTCATATTGGGCTATATAAATAAATTTGATTTGAATTTGATTTAGTAAACAGACATATACCTCACTTGATTTATTGAGGGGTTGAAGAGATCAAATCTACTGCAGAATGAAATGTTTTAGACTTTTGTACGAATTATTTATTTATTACCTAACACAATAAATGTTCTTATGAAAAAAACAACTAATGAGTACAGTGTTTTAAATGTAAATGTGGGGAAGTGTTGTTGCCATTATGTGAGACACACTGCACTAAGGGATGAGGAGAAGAGCAGATGCAGCGCTGGTGATGGTTTCCACGTATTCCTTATAGTCGCTGCTGAAGAAGCGCACCAGCAGGTAGTTGAAGATGCCCACAATGCACATCAGGAACAGGAAGAAGAGGATGCGTTTTCCAAACTGGTAGCCTGGGGTGCTACAAAGAAATGTGGAAAAATATATTAAAGCCATACCTCTAAACACACACACACACACACACACACACACACACACACAACACACATCGCTAATGGTAATTTACCTTTGACAGGTTTGTCCCATGTATCCAACAAAGTACTTCTGCCTGACAACAAGATAGATGATCCCAGCAAAGGCAGCAGGAGCTTCAAAGAGATGACAGAAATAGAAAGAAACTGAATCCTGTGTATTACCTGCACAGCAGTTTCATTAGGGTTGTAACGGTATGAGATTTTAATGGTACAATATCATCTCTGAAAATATCACAGTATTACATTATAATTATTATTATTATCAGTTACAATGATACTTTAAGGAATTAAAAACAAACAATAAACCGGATTTTTAAAAAATAGCATACAACTATAATATATAACTAAATCATGTTAGCAGCACTGTAGCATGTTAAATTAAGTACTCAATGGAAAATAACATCAGCTGTGAACTTTTAAAATAATGTCCTATGATGCGCCTGTTCGCTGCACGCACACAGTACTTTATTGCATGTAAACGGTATGATAACCATCAATTTCAATAGCCCAGTATACTGTTACAACCCTAGGTTTTGTAATACACTATATGGAAAGTATTTGGAAACTCCTGTCCACTTTTGCTCTGGGTTTTGTGGTTTGGGCTATGCTGCTTTTTTCCAGTTACGGGAAGTCTTAATGATACAGTGTACAATGATAGTTCAGAGAATAGCGAGCAGAATGTAGTCACATATTTGTTTATGTATTTATCTGATCAGTGAAGTCCAGCATGAACATAAGGGCTGATTGTTGACACTGTTTGTGTAGGAAATTTCCCAGACCCGCTTTAGGCAGTCTAGAAACTGTAAAAGTCTCCCTGTTAATTATTTTGTAAGATGTTTTATATGCTTCTTTAATGTGTTGCGACATAATACACTCTCGGCAAATGGTGCTTTTGTGAGGAAAGTGACAGTCTCCTTTACAGTGAACTGATTAATGATTTACCTTGACTGAGACAAAGACCGGCACACCACATCACTGCCAGGAAAGTGGGATAAGAATCCATGCAGTTACGACTGGAAGACACGTAGACAAGAGGTGTAAGTAATACATGTCAAGGAAGTCCACTGCAATAAGTTACTATGGAGCAATCTGCAAACTTTTACTGGCAGTGTAACACCGAGCTCTTTTTCAAAGGCTTTAAGGACATGTTTTGAAACTGCAGAGCGGAAGTGGCTGCAATAAAAACAAGAAAAGAAAGTGCATGAGCTGGAAAACCCAATGTGGCTGTCTGAGTGTTGGAGGAAAAGAGTTGCAATGGGAAGCCAGGAAAAATTGAGCCCAGTCTCCGAGTCAGCATGTACTGGCTGCTGCAATACATTGCAATAATCAGTACAGTGTGTTGCACGGAGCCATATCCCTCAAACCATTTCCATGTCAGGAGAGTTATCCAAAAAATATCATACTTCAGGACAGGGGTTTTCAACCTGGCACCAAGATAAATCTGAGAGGTCATGGGCTGATTTGTCATTTCTATATTTTTCAGACTTTTCAAACATTTTCTTCTTCTTCTTCTACCTCTAAGAGCCTTTAACAAGACATATTACAAAATGTGTGTCAATTTTAAACTGTTACCAAACAGGATGTAGCTAAGATGTTTCTTTTTAAAAGCAGGAAGTGCATTGTTGCTCATGGACTAATAGAGCGACTGGACCGAAGACTGAGACGTTGTGTCAGTTACATACATTAGATTTGCTCATTTATTAGCGTCAGGCTAGTTATCAAAGGCCATGTAAGTGATGATGTGTATTTTTCCGTTATGTGTGTCCTATAAAATGTCAGAAATGTTTTTGAAATAATCAGTTTTCCAAAGCCTGAGGTGATGTGTACAGTTTCTGATTAACAGTCCAAAACCCAATCACATTCAATTTACAATGATAGAAAACAAAGAAAAGCAGCAAATCATGACTTCTTTTAAAAGATCAGTTAGTTGTAAACGTATAAATTAATTGAGTAATATTGTGTGTGATTGTTGAAATGAGGAATCTAAGTTGTCAGGTGAATTTTAGCTTGATTTGGCAAACGTTTATGTTGCAAAGTAGTTTTGCAATAAGCTTAAAAGTCACATTTTTGAGAAATAAGATTGCTTTTATGTTGCACATGATCCCTGGATTGAAATATGAAACAGAACAAGAAACCCGTTAGAAATGTCAAAACACACACGCCAAATGTAGGCTGTGTGCAGTTTTCACTCACACACATTAACCTTAACACAGGATGATGATGATGATGAGTCAACTTACTGCGAGGAAAATATATATTTGCCTTATGGCTATTGTTGCTTTCCCAGCAAGCATTCAAATGAGCGCTGCAGTTTTGTTCCCACTATCTGGGAGTGTTCAGGCAAATGTGACTGCCTCTCAATATTCAGGTAATGTAAAACTAAATGGAAATTGTTTTAGGAGGAAACTAACACTAAAATAACACATATCCCATTGTTTAACCGGCATGTGTTTAATTAGATTAGCAGAAGAACGGAGTATAAAATGGTTCTTACTTGGCACAAGAAACTCGTTCAAAAGCAGCTGGGTTTTTTTGCAAACCATTGCACTCCTTCTCTACCTTTAGAGCAAAGAAAGCTTGAAACACAAAGATCATTAACGTCATTAGAACATCATTTTACTGAAGAAGAAAAAAACTATGATTGATGCTTCATGCTTGTTCTCACCGTTCTGAAGTACGCTGATGAGGGTGATGACGACCAGCAGGTAGATGTTTTCCACCACGATGTTGTACATGATTACTGTGTGAGCCGTAGGAGCAGGTGGATGGAGATGCTGAGCTTCTCTTTCACGTCCAGAAGTGTGTCTTTACAGTCAGCCTGCAGAACACAAACCTGATCTGTCCCTCTATGACATCATGAACTCCCCCATCCCACATACAAACTTGTTTGTGGCTTCCTCTTTATGTAAATTATGCTCTGGCTTAATACAGAGGGGTGCACCAATGCCTGCTACTTCCTCTACGTTTGTGTGAGAGCGTGCACACACATGCACAAATTTGCATTACTGTATAGGCTATCTAAATGTTTTTTTAAAGTTCTGTGAGGGGCCTTTATGAAGTCTTTCTGGCAAATGAGCAAGACCAATGCACGGGGAATCTGTAAATATTATTTATATGACAGGATGCGCCCCAGACAAGTTAAACTATGAACAGGCCTTTAACACAGCACATATTGTGACGTGCTTATTGTAGAAAAATCCCAGGTGTTACCATTCGAATGCTCATTAGTGTTATTAATTACACCTGTGCACTTCCCTTTATGACAGGTCAAAAAATGTCTGCTGCAGTGGTGGTAAGTACTGAGATCATTTACTTAAGTTAAAGCAATAATATCACACTATAAACACTACCAACAGTCAAACAGCACCTGCAAGTGCTTTAAAATGGTAATGCAGCTGCTTCTTTACCCAGTGGCTGTGTAGTTTTACTTAATTTATTTTTTTAATTCTATACAGACGTTGTACACATAGAAAGCAGTACAAAAGCATATTTTCCTATTAATGGAATGAATCCAATCAAAACTAAAACGTAAATGTTTTGTTTTTTTAAGAATAAAATAATAATTGACTATTCAAAGACACATTAAAGAAATCAAATTGTTAATTGGCCGATTTAATTATCTTTTTTAAACATAAAATCTTTATTAAAAATGGATTACCGTGGAGCTATAACTGTGGAGCTTGTCTAAGCAAAAGCAGTGTTGGTACAGTGTAGCTAACAGTGCTAACAGTGCTAACAGTGCTAACAGTGCTATCAAACAGAAAACTAACTAAACGTGACAAGTACAGAATGTAATGTACAGAGGTATCCTAATGATACCAACCGAGGTCATTGTCTGCCCGTGTATCCGTGTGGTCATATCATAAAAAAAGATTGTGGAATAATTTATGGTTTGTTGAAAAAGATTAAATATCGCAGGGTTTATCATGTCCCATATGGTCTAGCGGTTAGGATTCCTGGTTTTCACCCAGGCGGCCCGGGTTCGACTCCCGGTATGGGAACTACTCTTTTCCATTTCATTCTGTTATGAGGTGTGGCAAATTCGGTTTTGTGTGTATATTCGCAATTTATAACTACGAGCTTGACATAACATACCAGTATCCACTTTCACACAAGCTTAGTGCCCGTAGGTTGCTCGTTGATCTACGAAGGCAGCATAGTTGGGTGTGGTTTCGGTTAAACAAATCATATTACTAGGTTAAGATAACTTATCACAGTATGTTACTATGTAAATTTGGACTAAATGCAGGTTGGACAATTAAAAAACACTTTTATTGTAATTCATATTCGTTAACATTTGAGAAAATTACACCTACACTGTACATATTTAGATTAGATTAATCTTTATCATTCTAAAGATAATTATTAATGGATCCTAAATTAGAGATATATTTGCATGCCAACAATGAAAAGGGAGATTTCAATTACCTAATTTCCTTTTAGGTTGTTATCCTGTACACCAGGGGTATTCAACTAAAATTCAAAGAGGTCCAGTTAGAGAAAATTTACGCAAGCAAAGGTCCGGAGCATCATAATGTGTAACTTGCATTATGAATTAGTGTGAGATATATTGAAGTAGCCTAGTAGCTGTATCAACGTCTGCATGTCACCAACAACTGACTGTCAAATCAAATAAAGAAAGTACAATTTAGAAACATTTAGACGATATTTATTGTCACTTAACATTGAACTATACAGATATATATAACACTGTAGATATGTATAATGTTCTTCTCGGGCTGCATTTGAAAATAAGAGAAAATAAATAAGAGCTTTTTGCGTTGACCCAAAATCCAAGCACCTCTGAGGGAACATTCATGAGCAGGTTGTTGGGCAGTGAATGTATGAGTCAGGATCCTGCTGGATTCATCATATTGGGCTCTGAGATTTTCTGTGACCTCAGTCCAGACTTGAGGGTATGTTTGGTCAAAAAACGTTGTTCACTTTTCTCTTCTTAGAGAGCGCCATGTGTAGTTATTTAGGGGCCGGACTCGGACCCCGTGTTAGTGACCCCTGCTGTACACCAACACTTTATGCCATCACTGTTGTGCAATTATCACTGCCATGTGCAAAATTAATTTTTATAAAAAGAATGCATCAACCACGTTGTACTTATATTATTTTTATTCTATTTAACAATTGTGTACTCGCCACTTTACTTCATATATTCTTTTGCTGTAATGAGGTAAATTTCCTCGTGGGTCTAATAAAGGATTTCTGATAACAGATTTAGTCTTAATGTCTACTGTTAACATTGTATTTTCCATTTTAGCCATAAAAATGTAGTTTTTGTCTTTGATTTCAACAGCCTGACACTCAATTGTCTGAAATAATCAACTATATTTTGTAACATATATTGTGATATCACTGATGTCAATACATTATGGAAGAGGTAAGGATTTATTATCTTAATAATCAATTACATTTTTTATGTCTTTACCCTAAATTATGTTGAAATCTGTAAATATTTCTCAACTTTCAGTTACTAGTAACAATATATGTTATAACGAGTAACAGATTTGCTCTCAGCTAAAGGCTGATCAGAACAATTAAGAATATTTTATGTACAAAAATTGTGACTCAATTTTTAAAGTAGCAAGTCAGTGACATAAAAAAATATATTTTATTCCTCTAAGAAGCTGAAACACCACACACACACACATTTCCTATATTGTTAACTTGCATAATGACATTTTGTACAAGACACATTCGAGTCATCCAAAGAATTTATTAAATGACGCCTTAAAAAAAAATTGCCATGAGATTTTTCAAGTAATTTGTCAAATTAACAAAACATAGCAAACAAACAGCTTTTTCTGTAAATGATTGCTTCATACAACCCAGTTACATCCAATATTTACACAACAAAGTGCTAAACTTGCAGAGAGAAGATTTACAAACGTCATCGACGGTTTAACAGAAGTGTTCACAACACTTCTCTATATTACATTTCACAAAGCCCCACAGGTCAAACGAAAAGTTCACTGAGGGCGTCTGTCTCCATCTCAGTCGGTGTCTGAGCCACAGCCTGCGAGAGAAACTCCTCCAGGAAGTTTTCGGCGTTGGGCGCGTTCATCTGCTGAACTGCACCTGCGGCATTGACGCCACAGGTCAACTGGTCGACTTGCCCATCGGCGAGCATCTCGAGGAAGCCGGTGCTGTCTGGTGAAAGGTTGCTGGCCGTCGTTGCTGGCGAGAGCAGGTCCGAGAGGAACTCGCCGCAGATGGAGCCGTCGTAGGTGCTGGAGGTGACGGTGTTTGGGGAGCCCAGGTCAGTGCTGTCCGGTCGGAGGCTTGCTCTGCCCTGATAACCCAACATTTCATTCAGCTTAGCGAGCTTCTTCTTCTTCGCCTTCAGTTTCTTTATCAGCTTGTACCTGAGGGCTTCTGTGTCGCTGAGACCCGGAGGAAGCTTCGAGGACTGGCTGCTATGTTTCTTTAAGGAGGACATTTCAGAGAGTCGCGTTGCTCCGGGCATAGAAAGCGATGTACCAGACACCACTGTAGTGTTCGTAAGCGATTTCTGGTGGTTAGAAGTTATGGGTTGACACAGCTTTGATTTGCCATTGAGAAGTGCGTAAGATGGGAGGGGACTTGGGGTGATTGAGCGCTTTGCACCGAATCCACCGTACATTTCTGCAGCTTTTAGTGGGAGACCCTCACTCTCCTCCGTCCTGAGCTGGGGTTTATGGAAGAGTCCTCCAGGAGTCTGCGGTTTTCTCACAGGGTTGGGCGTAGAGCGAGTGGGAGGAGTGGGCTTTGCCTGTGTGACAGAGATGGGTGTATGGCTGGGGGTGAGGTTTGCAATCGACTTGTAAAGTTGGTTTACTGGGTGTTTGCTGAGCAGGAAGGACCAGTGGGCCTGCTGAGGAGGCATTGTGGGACTTTTCAATGACTTATCAGTGGAAGACAAGGGGGCTGCTTGCTGTGCAGTTTCAACAGGCGGTGTGTCATCCGCAGCAGCACTCTCAGGTTCACTACTGATTACTTTGGAGGGCTCCAAAGATGCAGGTGGTGAAATATGCAGAGCTGCTTTTGGCACTGCTGCCTTTTTAACTATTTGTCTGCCAACTATTTGTCTGCCAACTCTTTTGCCTCTGTCAACTGCTCTCCCTCTCCCTCGTCCTCTCTTGACACCAGGCACAAATGTAGGATCACTAGACGAGCCTTCAACAGATTCCGATGAATTGGATAGTGAGGAGAGCTCAACAGCAGGGTTGTGAGACGCTTCACTATACATTACTGCGGAGGAGCTATCCGGTGTAGAGTCGAGTTTTTGATCCCGGCTGGGAACACTCAAATCCTTGGTTTGTTCGTTGTCATTTAAAGGCGGTATTTCTGAATCAACTTTTATCTCCACCATTGTGAGTGTAATGATGTCATTATGGGAAAGGCCCTCGAAGGCGTCCAGCAGCGTTGTGGAACCGATCGATGTGTCAAATTCGGCTGTGACTGTTGTGTCCATGAAGCTGCTGCTGCCGTCATCAGATGCTGAGAGCGCACGGACGCTGTCAGTGTCGTTGTGAGACGTGAGAAGAGACTGATCAGTAGCGCAAGTCAACAGTTTGACCACTGTTAAGCCTTTGTCACTTAGACTGGGGTTCATCTCATTTTTACATGGGGGAGATTCAGGAAATGTGCTGGAGGGAGAACATGCACGAGGCTCTTTATCTTCCTCCACCTCCCAAAAGACGACATGCATCTCCTGAGCAGGGACCGGGAGCTTTTGGTGGGTCTTACAGTCTGGATGTTTCAAGTCGTCATATTCCAGCCATGATCCTGTAAGGAACAGTTACGATAATGCACGGTTAGAATAAAGAAACAGCATCAACGTGCCTCCATCTATAGAAAATAAAATAGCAAAACTAAATGTAGACTAATAATAGAATAGATCAAATGTGGAAACCTGAGCTGTCAAGCTGCAGAATAAATTATGTAGCTCTAAATGAGTCTTCCGCAGTTTAACATTGCATGAAGTGTCCAGCAGAATGTGCTGTTGGCAAACTGCAATGTAGACTCAATGATGAGCTTAAGTGTTTGTGGTTTCATACCAAGTGCAAAGTAGCTTACAGATTAATACAGAAAGAAAAGTTACACTTCAGTTATCCATGTAAGAATACCTACAACGAATGACTTCCTCTCACGACTAAATATGGTCGTAAACAGATTAAATGAAGTAATTCTTTGAACATATATTGCTCTCTAATTAATTAACCAACCAATATCGTTCAAATGTTCCATCAGTAAAAACTATAACAGAATACCTACCATCAGAATTAGAAATCCAGGTGACAAAGTGCTGAAGTTGATGGTTGTACTGTATGACAGTGGAGATCGAGTAGCGTTTCCCCTTGAAGGTGAAGGTGTAGATTCTGACATCGTTGTCAGGAAGTCCTTCTACAAAGTGCAGCTCAAACACCGCAGGCACACTAAACAAAACACGAAGCAAATGTTAAACTGATGGAAAAGGGAATGCCTAGGGAGAACTTTAAATGATATGTGGTTCTCACTAATGTAAAGATGTGTCATCATTAGACTATATCTTCCATTATAAGTTGGTCACGCCTAATATTTAATTGTGAGCAATGCAAAATTACAGATTTCTAGAAAATGGAGTCTGCGTGTCTGTTCTTCCCTTTTCTCGACAACCGTACTTCCCTATCAACTTCACACTTGCCGGGTGTATTGCCGAGGACCCGAGGGGGCACAGTGTCGAGTGAGAAGTTGTTTGGATTAGCAGTTCTCGAGAAAGCTGCATGCATCAACACCGGAGGCAATCGGCCAAACGGGCATTGCATTAGTATCTTTTACATTTTCTGACAATTTGTTAGTGTTAGCAATAATTAATTGGTCATTTCATTTACCCTGGTAATCAGTTACTGACACTTTAAGACAGAGTGCTTTGGCTCAACACCTATAGGAAGACAATTAAAGGGAATCTGTTCATGTTTTGTGTAGCTGTGGAGGCACACAGTTTCTAACAGTGAAACAATTCTTATTGGTTATCCTGATAACCTGCAGGTTTCTGCTGGACTTGGCAATAAATGTTTAGACTTTTACAAATCACAGCTACATTTGTTGTTAGGGATACACTGGAAAATATGAGAAAGCTGTTTGCCCCTATATAAATCATAAATGATTAAATAGCTAATATTGTTTGTTAAAAAGGGCATCCTTCGTTGACATAGTAAACAATTTACCCCGTGCTTCATCAATTACAGAATAAGCATTTTCTTACAGGAGCTATGATTACTTTGCAAGTGGTGATCTGATTCAAAGCCAATTCTAACTATAAATCAAAACGACTAAAATACAGGAGTCTTAATTTCAAATTGTAGTTTATACACACACAACACACACACACACATTACCTCTCCAGCATCATAGTCCTCCTCTGATTCTTCTGCCAGCACACATTGCACGGGGCCAAGTGGACGGCATCAAGTGGGCGCCAATCAGGCAGAACATTTGTGAAGGTGGGGAGAGTTTTTATAACCCTGAAAAATACAGCGTGAAATACATTTAGGATTTTACAGTGTTTTAGAGAATGATTACATTTCCCCATCAATGAATATTAGTTGTAGTCTCGGGGATAACCACATATGACCACCACTTCTATCATCTATTGATTTAGTTATGGTATTTGTAATAACACAACTCTTATGACAGTGGTTTGAGCAATCCATCAAATTAGAGCAGAAATGTTGCGCATGTTAATTAATTATTATATTAAACAGAAAATTAAGCAACAATTTTGATAATAAATTTATTGTTAACTAGTTAACATTCACTTGTTTTGAATTCTCCAAATTTGTGGATTTGTGTTTCTCTGTTTTTAATATTCTAAAGTCAATACCCTTGAGGTTTGGACCGATGATCATATAAAACAAGGAAACTGTGATGGGTTTTTTTTACATTGCAATTTATAGACTCAATTAAATCCTGAAAATAAAAGTAAAAATGGCAGAATAATTAATAACTAAAATTACCGCGTTGCAGTTTACATCCACGTCTGTCCAAAATGTCATCCCTTCATCATTACCGGCAGCAGCGCTGGTATTGTTTTCTTATTGCAAGTCTGTGTCACCGCATTATGTGCTCCTGGAAGCAATATTTTTTTTCCACCGAGGACGGCAAAGTCAAGACCCGCCCTACTCTACCTCCGATTGGCTGAGCGCGGAGGCCAGGCTGTGTTCACTTTGGCATAAGAGACAGAAACTTCTCTCTATACTGTGAGAAAGAAAGATTTGGGAAGTCTCTTTTATCCTGAGTTTCTCCATCTCTCCGATCCTCAGAAACTGCCCCATTAATGTGGGGAGGAAACTCCAGTGTGCAGTATTAGCTTCAAAATAAGCTTTATTGCTATGAATCATGGCAGCTCAGAAACCTATAGTGTAGGGAATGTACATTGATAAGATTATTAGCAATGAAAGAAATAAAGTACAAATATAAACATCCATAACATGGGCAGCTGTAGAACTTTTATGGACACACAAGCTCTGCATCACATGTTTCTAAGTATATGACAAGAGGCCACAATTTGTGCAGCTAATACTGCACACTGAAACGTCTCACATAGAACGGGCCGTTTCTGGAGGATTGGTGTGATGGATATCTTTTATAAAAACCTCTCAAATCTTTCTCACATGAAAGTAGTGAGATTCTGTATCAACCTCTTTCATGACAAAGTGAACACAGTCTGGCCTCCTGCACTCAGCCAATCAGAGGCAGAGTAGGGCGGGTCATGCGTTCACCATCCAAGGAACAGAAATATCCCCCCTGGAGACCCCTGGTGTAGCAGGAACTACCACAGATGCTATTTTGAGTTCTTTACCCGCCGTCAGTTTGTCTGTGGACAGATTTTGTCACCACGATAACAAGACCTGTCGCTAATAATCAAAACGGCATCACCATACACACCTCTACCCAACAAACAGCGCAATCCCATTGTAAAATATGTAGTATCTTATCATGCATTTCATCATCTACCTTTCTTTCGTAGCAGTTTTGCATTCACTGCACTTGAACTCCCATTGAAAGGTCGACTGGAACAGAGTTTCGGCCCAGGAGTCCATCTTCAGCAGAAGGGGAATGGCAAATACCGGAGTTTCCCTCTGGCCTGAAAAGCACAACACGCGAGCAGTTAGAGCATCGTCACAGGAACGAGTGCTGACAGAAGCTGCGTGCGGTTACACCCTCCAGGGCAGCGGGATTATGGAAATCCTAATCATGATTACTTTGGTCAATATCGAACTCACGCTTATTTAACACAATTACTCTGGAAACATCGTGCACTTTTGTCGCCTACATTTTAAAGTTAAAAGCATCAAACTAATTCAGCAAAATGAAGAGGCTAGATCTATGAAGAACCTGACCTTGTAAACAATTGAATCATAAACACATTGGTTGTATAGATTTTAATAGGGATCACACGGCAATTATTATTATTTTTTTAATTAGACCCACTAAGCATGGTTTAAGAGACGGGGTCTGTGCTTCAGGACCTGATGAGTGGGTTTGCAGACATCGCTGTACTGACGACAGTCCGCCCCGGTTGACAGTCGCCGTGGGAGCAGGGAGCCCCGTCCCTCACGCAGGGAGAGAGGGCACAGCGAGCACTAAGTGGCACGATCCGGGCATCGTGTCTGCATTGTTTCCCCCTCGTTTTGTATTTTCAGTATGCAAAAAGTGACAGCCACTAAGCAAGTTTTGCCACTTTTTATATAAAGCAGAATCCAAGGTTTGCATTGTCCTAACCTGACACTTTGTTAGCTTATAATGGGGGCTTTGAAATGTCAAGATCAGCTCTGATCTTGGATTCTCAACAAAGCATTTGTGCCAAATACCTAAAAGGCACAATACGTCAAGGTGAAAAAACTAAAACTAAAAAAAGAAAAAAGGTATTAATTAAGCACTTTAGCGGTTCAAAGGGCAAGGATAGTCTGAGTATAAGCTATACGATTACATTTTGAAGAATCCATTTGCCAAAACAAGACTAACAGCCCCTTTATATACACTTCTTTTTGTCGCTGTAATCTGTTTTGCAGAAACAGTGGCATTAGGCAATATGAAATCTAATATTCATCAACAGAAGGCTTGAGGGGCCCTGGTAGCACTGTGTTGAGCTTGAAAAACATTTGCTCAGACATCTCCCCCTTGCTCACAGTAGCCTTACACAATTTGCATATTGTTCCTGTACTAACACCGGTTTCCTAACAGTTCTGGTGGCGCCAGAAAACAGTCCAAAGAAATATTGAATCTCTTTATATTCATTAACTTCTTTATTTATATACATTTCTCTTCACCTGCGTAGGACAGTCTGTCCTTGCGGCTCCCAACTCAAAAAAGGGAAAATACATATTCTTTCCTCATCTTAACAATGTCTAATTTTAATGTTAACCTGTTTTTTCTTCAATGTGTTCTATTCTGTGCGGAGAACTATCAAGTGAGAAGATATGGCCCCGCTAGGTTGAACACTCTTCACACTAAATTGAGAGAAAACAGGGCAAGAAAATAACTGTTGCCTTTCGCGTCACACGTTATGAAAAAGTATGTTAAATAGGACAAGTGCACACTGCAAATAAACCTCGGGGATGACGCATAACCATTCAGAATGCATTTCTAAATCGATCCGAGCGGGAGTATCATCTCCTGATTTGAAGGGATGAAGGGAATGTCTTTAGTGACTGAGCTTACCAAGTTTGCAATGCAGCATGGGCTGCAGTAGTTTGAAGATTGACATCCTGAGACTCTGAAGGTCTGCATTGGCCTTTTGCAGCACATGAATTGGCACCCTCACGTCGCCATCTAGATAGATATATATCGATAGATGACACACACAAATACACTGCATTATAATATAAAAACTAAAGAATAAATCATCATTAATTCAAGCTTTTTAGTCAATGAGATTTGCAATTGTTCACTCATGACAGCATCAAGTTTGCATTTAAAGGAATGTATGTATGTATGTGTAATATATATATATATATATATATATATATATATATATATATGTAAATTGTCCATCAATTTTGTATGACTGCTTGAATCTTTGTTTTTATTATTGTTAAGTTTGACTATTGATATTTAATAGGTATATTCACAACATTCTAACTTTTCTTAAATTCTTAATGTCTTTTTTATATACGCGTCTGTGGAAATTAACTAAACTATACATTTACAGCCAGGTGGCAGCAAGATACACAATATGGACAAAAGTATTGGGCCACCTACAGGAGCTTTTACATCCCATTCCAAATTCATATGCATTAATATGAAGTTGGTCCCCACTTTGCAGCTATAACAGCTTCCACTCTTCTGGGAAGGCTTTCTGCAACATGTTGGAGCGTGTCTGTGGGAATTTTTGCCCATTCATCCAGAAGAGCATTAGTGAGGTCAGACACTGATGTCATGAACACAAAACACCTCAAGGTAGCAGAAGAAAAACTTGACTAACCTCTGCCAGTCTGTTGATGGACTTGGATTGCAGCATAAACGTCTTCGTATCCTCTCATCAGCTGCCAGACAGGCGACCGCTGAGGCTCAACTTTAGGTTTACACCTTCTCAAGCTCTTGCAGTTCACCAAAGCAACGAGCAGCGAGTCCAGCCAACACAGTTTGTCGCTGTTACTCCAGAAAAGCTGATTCGGAACAGATACAAGCTCGTCTGACTCTGTGGTTATCGTGGTCGAGAACAAAACCTCCGTTTCTGACTTAATGCCCCCTATGTCCTTACATAAGATGAGGTCCGCATTCAGTGGTCTCTGTTCCGTCTTTGCTGACTCCTCATTGTACGAAAGCGATGTAGTATTATATCCAGTAGAATCAAACTCGTCGCCTGTAAAAGATGACTGGTTGGAGTCCAGACTGAAGCGTCCGTTTAGAACTTCAGGAGGACTCTTCACCTCCCTGAAGTCATCCTCTGCCTCTGCTGTATCAGGAGCACCAAGGTGAGGAACGAATGCAGACTCATCCCCGTCAGCGGTCAACGTGGCTTCTGATGAGCACGGCAGGTGTCCAGCTGGTGTCAAGCACGCAGGAGGAGTCAAACCATATGTACAAGCAGCATTTTCTGGTTCCTGGTCCAGAAAATCATCCTCATCTCGTAATAACTCTGCACCTGGAGAAACGCTGTATCCATTTAAATTTTCATCAGGCCGTCTTGGGTGCTGCATGTTGGCCATTGCTGACAACGTTTAAAGCCCCATGCCCTACTTGGCTGATGAGTGTGTCCGTAATACTTTGCTGCCCAAGACTGTCGAGTTCATTTGGACGCAGGCGTTTGTGTACGGGTCCAATCAACTCTTCCTTTTCCAGCACCAAGGCATTTTTTCTTTTGTTCCCAACGGTGGGCTTCACAGGATCCAAGCTAGCCAAAACATCCTCCAAGGATCGGCTGACCAGAGGGAAAAGGCACTATGTGGGAACGAATACAGAAAGGTTAACATGCAAGCTAGCAAAAAAAGTACTGCAGTACTTCGACTACTTCGACCTACCTGTGGGTTTGTGCAGAGCGTGATTGACTCCTGGAGGTTGATGCGGTAAGAGCGCAGCACACAGGTCAAGCCCTTTGAAGTACACCAGGGACAATGCTCCAGTGAAGCAGCTCTTTCCTGAACCTTTGAAAAAACATTAAGATCACAGAAATGACATATTAATAAAGATCACAGACCTCCACAAAATGAGGGAGTTGTTTCACAGTTAAAGAACATGCAAAGCTGTAACAATCTAATTTTTGTAATTCATGCAAAAAAAATTGTTTGCCTGCAAACATTTTCATCAAATGAATGATTTCTACCTACCCAATTCACTGTCATATTTCAGCATCGCTTTCATTTCTCCACCACTGTCAGCAGCAGTCATTATTGTATTCTTCCAATAACATTTAAATACTGTACACATGCATTAGAGTAACAAAACAAGGACGTTTTTTTATTTGATGTACCTTCCAGATGTGGAGGATACAAGCAAGAGTAAGAATTCCTGAAAGTAATTTTCAGTTTAGCGTTTGCTTTTCTCTCTAAATTTTGGCCTCAGGTTTCTGCACATCAATCAGTGTGAGTTTAGTGAGGATGAAGTGCACATGTGAAGTGAAATGTTAACAATATCAATTCGGTGTACATATAAAAGCATAGTTACACATTATTTTCTTTAAAATATATTAATACTTTTGACAAAATCATTCCATGAAGTACACAGTTTCTCATATAACATACATTATATGCTTAAAGCCTACCAAGAACTTTCGCCTTTTTACCAAAGATTTCCATTTTTTGTTTTGGTTCGTTTGATTTGGATTGGTACTGCCAAGTCACAGTATTTTTCAAATATAATTCAGCTTTGCGCAAGTGACAATTGTTAGAGGAAAACATGAGCTCTACTGACTTTTCCCAAATACCCCACCAGTGGTGAGGCCAAAGCCCCCAAACCAGTGTCTTCACCAGTCATTGGCAAACTACTGCTGCTCTTCTGGTCCACAGCTGTCCGGTGCCATTCAAAAAATATTACCATGTCACTGCAACCTGGCTCACCTCCGAAGGAGCTGAGGAGAACAATACAGCACCACATAAAGCAATGTTACTCAATGCCTACAAGTTATGACGGTGCATGTAAAAATGCACTTCACTTTAGAGTAGGACCATAAGATATATAACTAGCAGAGAATAGATAATATAACATTAAGAATAGTAAAAGAATATGTATATAGTGGTACAATATTGTATTCATTCTGTCCACCCCAACTTCACGAGTCTGCAGTTTAGGTCAAAATATATACAATTTAGGATTATGTGTTCTCTTTAATATTAACAGTTTTTGCTAATATCAATAATATTAAAAATAAATAAATTCAGGATGTTCCCTGCTCATCTACACAAATACAGACGTGTGCGGCACGTGGGCCTACCACTGAAGCACATAAACCTATGCATTTAACCATTAAAAACAGCATTAAAAGTAATTAATATAAAGAGAACGTTTAAATGGCAAAACAATTAAGAACGACGAAGCATCTCCATAGGCAAATACATTAGATAAAGTAAACTTGAACTCCATTTAGGAGCAAAATGAATAAGGAAGATGCCAAACGCCTATTTCCAATAAGCTAGGTTATACATTAACCCTATAATTACTTATTTTTTATCCAGTAAAATTTACTGTTGAGATGAAAAATCTTAACGTTAACAATACATGCAGTAACTGAACGATCAGCCTGTGCATCTGACGGCTAGCATGCTAACATATTAGCCATAGCCAAACGCCGGGTATTAATTTCAGTCCCAACAGTCTCAGTTTTAGTTTTCGTGAATAAAAACGTATACATACCGATACCAAATCTATATTATTTTTGCAAATTACAATGCTGATCGGCGAAATCCATCCAGGCAGAGCTGTATTTAATAATCCACGATGAGTCCATGTGCATCATTGTGCCAGTTCGTATTAGAAACGTTCTTTTTCCGCCCTTTGGTGGTTGTGCAGCGGCCTTTGTATTCCCCTTCTGACAAACAAAGGTTCCGCTCTCCCCCACTTGGCAGTTCCAGTGAACTGCAGTAGCCTGTGCTTAAATTAGTGTTCATGTTGGTACTGTACGTTGGTAAAACACTGCCCATGAATGCAGGACTGATCGGTGAGTACACATGAAGATGGACGTGATAAAAAAATACATCTAATCACGTGATTGATTATCATTATCATCAATTGCTTAATAGATGTAGGCCTAGGTCATTATTATTGTCTTCAAAATCATCATTGTAAATTTTGAATGCAATGTTTTTAAGAGTGAGTATAATATATAACAAGCAATTCTAATGTTCAATATTTTTTACTGTATCACTATTATATATATTATAATTATTATTATTATTATTAATAATAATAATAATAATAATAATAATAGTAGTAGTAGTACTTTTATGAGATCATAATCTACCCCACATTATTAATGGCATTGCCACTATCACAATTTAAAAAGCCCAATAGTGGTTTTAAACAAGTATTGTCTGAGCTAATTAAAAACAGCAGAACTGTTATATTTTAAAATGATATAAAACAGAAGAGAAAGCAACCTTTCACATTTGTGAAGCTGTAAAAAGCAATGGATTGATTGGCACAATTTAAATTGATTAGCCTAATCTTCTGTTCTGATATTTCAAATATACTTGCATCAGTACATTCCATGAGTTACTTCTTTTAAAAAAATTTTTTTAATTAATTAATCTCTCCTTCATCCAGTCTGATATATTATTTATTTATTTGAGAGGTAGAAGGGTGGAGTTGGTTAGGTGGGGGTAGGGTGGGGGTTACATGTGTCCCTCACTCTGGTGCTTTAATACAGCCCAACTCTCACACCTTCTGCTCTTGTACCCTCCAACCCACATATACACATTCACAGACATTCACAGACGTGCACACACATGTCTCCCTGCACCCAATCCAGCCTCTTGCATGTGCCCTCCTCCCTTAAGCCCCTCCTGTATCTGCTGCTCTCCTGTCCTCTATTTTCCTCTTGATGACAAAATGAATTTGCATATCTTTCCCAGGGAGCGCTCATTAGAATGCATAAACCGGCCGCCTCCTAGCCTCATGAGCAGGCTATAGCTTTCTGCCGTGGCATCTCCTGATGCAAAATGAGACACAGACAGGGAGGCAGCATCACAGGCAGACATGTGGCCTGAGTCTGGGTTGTGATTGGCATTTGGAATCACTTCACCCTTCCCATTCTTAATTCAGGGATAAGAATAAAGTCTGTGTCAGCCATTTTTCTTTGTTTCTATATTAGCTGCTAAGCAGAAGCCTATTTATTAGATACTAATATCCTCATTATCCTCAAATGCATATAGAAACAATTAATAATTTGGTAAGCACGTATGATTATACCATTACCTTCAGTGGGCATATACCAAATGTTGCAAATCAACATGGGCATTTTCTTTATTTTGGCACCCCACCCCCCACCACCACATTTAAACACACAGACAAGCCCAATTTAAAGTCAGATAACAGATATTACCTCGACTTTGGGCAAAATAAGCAAGTCATCTTGAGAAAGGCCCCTTTCACAGCCTGAAATCATCGTCCTGAAATCTTTGCAGGCTGGCCAGCTCAATGGACATCCTTTTCTTCTCTCTTTAAATGTGACATTTTTACCTATGGTGGCGCTAAAGCTCAGGTCACAAGGTCACTAACATCAATATTCTATCTTTGTAAATGTGAATCTCAAGAGAAAATTCTTACATAGGCTAATAGATTGTAAGTTATAACCCATAATTATGTTCAATTACACTAGTGCACAGCAAGTGTATTGTCTGTATATGGAGATACCGTCATAATACAGTTAATGGGGGAAACACTCATTAAATCAATTCTAATCTTGGTCTGATGGTGGCGCTAGAGTAATTTTATAGGGTCATCAATTTCATTACAGTAGGTTTCTTTGAATAGCATGAATGTGCATATCAAATTTTATATATAAATGTCCTTATAACATCTGTTCTTGGTCAAATAAACAAGTAAATACACAATCACATGACCTCTTGACATCTCTTGGCAGAGCTAATGAGACGAATTGTTCAACATTGGCACAGCAAAATGTGGTTTTAGAGTGTTGTTGAATTTCTATCAGATACATAGGGACAGGAAACGGGTGGAAAAACAGTGAAGACCTTTGGGATAAGCTATAGTATGCAGGCTATTATGCACTATAATATGCATGAAATTATCAAAAAGGAAGATATTGTTGTAGTAAGTAAAACATTATTTATTAATCTGGTCCAACACAATAATTGCAATTCCATATAAAAAAATAAATACAAATATATGAACTGCTTTAAAATACCTGATCTGTTTATATGTCTGGCAACAGATTTAAAATCAATGCATTCTCACTATTGTTTTATTATTTTAGTGTATTGTAATTTAGGGCTTTAACCATTTCATTGCATATAACAAGGTGTCTGGGATTGGGAGTGAAAACCCCACTGCTACGAGGCTACCATACAGACCTGGTATATATATGAAACCTGCAATTACAAGTCATGTTTTTGTTGTTGTTGCAATTAGCAAGTTAGAATATATTGTTGCACAATAACAGGTCTGCCAGCAATACTCTTCACTAAATTATTGTAAAATGCCTTCCTTCTAATTACAAACTGTTTTATCCACTAACTGTACAGCAGCTCTTTAATCTCAATACGTCTTTGTTTTAACTGGGGATGAGCACACTATCTTCCTCCAATCAGCTACTGTATATGAAGCCTATTGAAACGAGGCCCTAAAAATACATTGTGCTGAGAAAAATAAAAACGATCAATATAGTATACATATTTAATTAATTTATCATGTTTGATGCATTTTTATAATAGCCTATTAGGGACTATATGGTCAAATGCAAACTTCCAGTACAATTGATTGCTATGTATGTCATTATTATGTATACTTGTCGGAAAGACTAAGAAAACACTGTGTGGTATGGTGACCTTTTCTCAATAATGGGATGAAAAAGAAAATCACGTTTTATACTGTAATTAATAAAAGGCGGACCATTAACTGAATTGGTATTATGTTTTCATTTGAAATCAGAGCCAAATCCTTTAAAATGTCACATCAAGTGCATAACTGTCCTGTATGGGACGAGCAAACGCGTCTGCTACCTGTTAAACTGGAATACGCGATGTTTACATTATGCATTTTTAAAGTCATAATTCGCAAATAAACTCACGTGTATTGAGGAGAATGCACAATGGAGGTGTTTGATGAAGAGGGGTGCAGCCCATCCAACACAATCGCACAACATTTTACAGCTGCCTCGTTCACTGACTAGAAGCGCTCCACGTTTTCTCATTCATTTAACTTGCCTACTGTACACTGTGCTCAACGTAGTGAATTCAATACTATGGCAAACACACTACACTACTACCAGCTCCAGCATGCTGGGACAGGAATATTTTTGTATCCACGCGCCTCAGAAAACTTCAGTGACGTTTCACAAAAGGGAGCCAATGGAACCTCGTCTTCTATTAGGACAATGAAAAGCCTGCGTCCAATCGGAGGAGCGCTAGACTGGGCGCTGGCCAATGGCGTGAGAGCCCCGTCGAGAGTAATGTTAGAGAGCTGAAGACTGAAGACACTGCGTATCGCCTGTGTTCCCTCACATACAGCCATTGCAGAGCATTGAGATCCAGCGATAGTCTCTAGGTAAGTATCACACACGAAAATTTTAAGTGTTCTTAAAGATGATAATGACGATAACAATTATAAATATCTTACTTATGTGTTAGCTATGGTCGAATACAATACATCTTACTGCTTGCAAATGATTTTTATTGTGGTGAAACGTCAAATAAACAAAAAAATAGCCGGCGCTAAGCAGGTAACGTTACATTGCCCTGCCTGGGAGAGTGGATCAGACGCTCCATTAAAAAAAAAAAGAGAAGAAATACATATTAACCTTGACTGAATTCGACGGAAATCGTTGATTTCGTTGAATACGATTAATTTTGTATATTACTGTTGTGTCATTTATATAAAATGGAGTTGAATCAAACGGTAGATATCGCGTAAAAATTCAGGAATGTCTAGCGGACAACACTGTTAGCGACAATGGTAGAAGACTCACTGTTTGCTAGCCATTGCAGTGCATTGCGAAGCTGAACGCCTGTCATGTGAAGACTGGGAGCGTGCGGGTTTTTGATACAAATATGAAAATTTGTAAAAACATGAGAAAAAGACAGACTGTTTCAAACTATATACGGTCATATGTTTGTTTGCTATAATTCACCCGAGAAGACGGTGAAAAAATTACCTCACGATCTGCGCTTTACTGTAATGGCTGACTGTATTCGCATAGGAGGCAAGGCAGCGAGGCAAATGGGAAGCTAGTGACAGAGGCGCAGTTCAGCTCAACTTTTTCTAACCGGGTTTTCTCGAAAAACAAACCAGTAACTATTAAATGTAACGACGGCAAAAGAAAGTTCCATCTTTCGTGATTCTAACGATGCTATTGCAAGATATTTCCGATGATTATAAGACGTTTAAATCGTGGGTTGAAATGAAGTGGTCGCCGCGGTCGCTCTGCCCTCTATTGCATGCAGTGCGTTGACACAAAGAGAAGGAGCCATATTCTCCATGTTAGTGGATGAAGACGAGCGGCCATTAGGAGCTCATAGAAACCAAGGCAGTAGCACAGCCCGCTCATAGACACAGTGCAGACCCAATGTATTACTATACAAACCGGCTAGTGCAATAGGATTCAATCGAGGGAAATATTTTGTCAAGATCGCCGGCTTTTCAGACATATTTGTCATGTTGCAAAGCGAACTGAAGGGCGGGAGGAGACATTTGAGGGGGACTTTCTTTCATGAAGAAGGCATTCTCACAAAATGGAAGAAGAAATATTGCTGTCGTTGTTGACCTCCTTTTCCTCAACGAAAACCTATGCGCCATTACTACTTCGGTCGACACAGCTTAACGGGGAGTTACAGTAGCATTTTAATTGGAAAACGTATAGGAAAAAATAAGCAGTTTTCAACAGATTCACAAATCTTGTGCACTTATTTCCAGAATAAGAGAAAAAAGAAGACTTATAATAGAACATTGTCAAATCACATTGGATTGCAATTGTCGGTGTTTTATTTGCAATAAACACGCTTTTATGTGTAATTTGTGTCTTTTTTGTGTCAAAGTTATTTGTTTGATGAAACATGAACATGAATGGCACGGGGGGTTTCCAGAGGCCTATTCTTATTGCAGATGAGTCTTGAGGGTGTTTTTTAAAGCAAAAAACACGAGATGTTTTGTCTTACAGCCAGGACCACTGTTGTAGTCCCACAGAGGGCTGAGGTTTATGTTATGCAGTTGCACTTGGGGGAACTTTTTTGCAGAACATGTGAACGCGACGCGGAGCAGAGGGCGCATCCCCGCGTGGAATAAAACACATTATGGGTGTTTTTGTGGGTTTTATTCTTAATCCCGTAGCGTTGTGTTTAGACAGTTTTAAACCACCAAAATGGGAGTTGACCACTTTAGTTGTATGTAAAGGCCACAGCACAGATTACTGTTACATCAATAAAGTCATTTTCATCGCATTAGCCCCCTCCGTGCCGGGCGGCTTTATTCTAGCGGACTGTTTAACGGGTCCTAACTTAGCGCAGTTTGACAGCAGGGAGGGCGGGTCACTTAAGTAGTGCCATCAATAATACTAGTGGCCAATACATTATATTTTTGCCAATTGTATAGTACGACTTACATGGTGGGTGGTTTATATTTATTTATATATATATATATATATATATATATATATATATATATATATATATATATATATATAATATTATTTTTTTAATATAATTATGAAATAATTTAACATTTTTTTAATGATTTTAAAGCTTTTAGTATATATCATTTTGGCCATTTATTACAACCCCCCCCCCCCCCCCCCAGCTAATTGTCCACCTGTTCCTCCAAAGTAAACCTAACGACAACAATTCATATTTTGAATAACCTAATCTAAACATTTGTTTTTAGATACTGCAGTCAAGATGGTGAAAGAGGAAGGAAAGCCCAGGGGCAAGATGTCCTCTTATGCCTATTTTGTCCAGACCTGTCGGGAGGAGCACAAGAAGAAACACCCTGAAGCTTCGGTTAACTTTTCCGAGTTCTCCAAGAAGTGCTCTGAGCGATGGAAGGTAGGATGAATGGATGATGCCGCTCTATAATAGACTTGTATACTCTGTTTCTTAAATTCCAAATATGGACTATATAGATAATTTAGGAGCAGGAGGTTGTTGGATGATTTTACTGCTCTTGATCAGTTACACTCCGATGCAATAAGTAAGATATCCCAAACCTAGGGACTTTCGCATGGGAAAATTATTACTATGAATACCTATACTTATGTACAAAGGGTGTTTCCACAGACGGTACAATTACTAAGTTACCTCTCTGTTTTCAGCCGTTGACTGCCAAGGAGAAAGGAAAGTTTGAGGACCTGGCCAAGCTGGACAAGGTGCGCTATGATAGAGAGATGTTGAGCTATGTTCCAGCCAGGGGAGGAGGCAAGAAGAAGAGATTCAAGGACCCCAATGCCCCCAAGAGACCCCCGTAAGTACTGCAAGTCAACGCTTCATGATTGTATTGCCTCTTGAAATGGAAAGAAAAGTTTCTTTCTGCAGAACAAAAATAATCTGAATCATAAGCAGCTGACTCGTCTTCGGAAGACACAATATGAAGATTGTTTGTTCGGTTTAAATGACTAGCTCATTCTTCTTCTTTTCCAGATCTGCCTTCTTCGTCTTTTGCGCAGAGTTTCGTCCTAAGGTGAAAGGCGAGACCCCTGGTCTGACCATTGGAGATGTTGCCAAGAGGCTGGGTGAGATGTGGAACGGTACCGCTTCAGAGGACAAGGTGCCCTTTGAGAAAAAGGCAGCTAAACTGAAGGAGAAGTATGAGAAGGTAAAGATATGACATGTTGATCTGTTTGATGCAAACTTTACAAATGATAATTCCCACCCTTGTGAGCTTTAATTACAAGTGACTCTATGGGTCTCGGCATTAGTTAAATATCTTTTCATTCCTCCATTGCAGGAAGTCGCTGCATACCGCGCTAAGGGCAAAACGGGCAGCAGTGGCGCCGCACCAGCAGCAAAAGCCCCGGCCAAGGCAGAGAAGAAGAAGGAGGATGACGATGACGACGACGATGATGACGACGAGGAAGACTATGATGATGATGATGACTAGTAGATGGCGAGTGGCATATGTAGTGGTCGTTTTTTTGTTTATAAAGCATTTAACCCCCTTGTACACACTTCACTTACTGAAAGAAATACGTTAGTATCCAAGGGGTAGAAAAACAACAACAAAAAAGGCTGTGTATATCAGTTGTTTTTATGCTGTACAGTTCTTTTCTCCTTTTTGTGTAGTTGACACTACACAAGTATTGTGTCTGTATCTTTCTGCCAGTCTTATTTTTTCAGTGATAGTCCCTAGACCACTATCCTGCCTGGTACAGTGTAAAGGGGTGGGCTTACAGTATTTACCCTAGCTAGCGGTGCACAGCACATAAAAAAACGAGTTAGACCTGAGTGTTTCTTCTTTTTCTCCATTTTCCTGTGTGTTTTTATGTTCAATGACATGTTATCAAAATTGACGTATCACAGTTGTTTTACTGATCTTTATGTACCACTGTAATAGCAAGAGTAAAAAAAATAAATAAAAAAAAATCTGCCTTGTTTATTGTTGAAATTTAAATGGCTTCTGATGTCAATAAACATTTTTTTTAATAAATCTGTCTTGTATTGTGTTTGTGTGGGCGGGGTCCGTCTTAAAAGGTATCATTTTCCTGCTGGTTCATGTTTTTTTTTTTTTTTAGTGAAAGATCATTTAAGTGAATATTAATGCACAATTCCTTTGAGTACTATAATAGGCCTAATCCGGAAGAGTAGTATTAAGATGAGGATAAACAGCAGCTCTATCAAAACAAACCTGTTGTCTGCACTGCAATATTATCTCTTCAAAAATCAATGCAAGCAATTAAAAGTAGTAGATAATTGAATATCCTACAAGAGTGATTATTCTCAGTAACTAAAGACCAAAGAGAAATTAATTTACATCTTACTGGAGGTGAGTTGTGTGCTAACTTGCATTGCTGTCTGCTGGGTAATGCAACATTGAGTTGACGATGCTGGAAGATGGCTGGATAGAGTGGGGATAACGCTGAGACCTCCAGAAACTGTTCCTTTATGACTCATCACCAAAACTGTTTATGTACCATTTGTGTTTTAGCGCGTATGCAAAAAGAAAAAAGAAGCTGTGCATTGAAGCTCCTTGGCCTGGTGGAGATACACTGAAAGTTGTAGCATGATTGCTCTGCATGCCTACATGCATCACTGACTGTTCCTGTTTTATTTAGATACAGCTGCTTCATCTGTCACGTACTCCTATCCAGGGTAAAAAAAAAAAAGAAAAAAAAAAAAAGACCATTTATATAAGAAGGATTATGTGCTTTGAAAAACCCAGTGACACAAGGATATGGCTGATGTGTACAAACCACTGAAGACCAAATCTAAAAGGTACACACGCATACTGTACATTGTGGTGTCAACAACACAGCTTCCCTAATGGGAGAGAGCTTATTCAGACGGGTTACCAACTCTCAGCCTGAGCATACCGATATTCACAGAAACGAGCTGAGCAGCACAGTCTCTGATCGGTGATGTAAATTACAATGATGTATCTTCTTCTGCCGCCTATCTCCTCAGCCTCTGCAATAATGTCAGCCTTGGCCTATATGAGCCTTGTATCAAGTAGGCTACAGGACAGGCAGACACAGGGCAGCAGCTGACCTCTGCACTGTTCTGAGAAAGCCCTGAAGGTGACATAGCCTCTTGCTATCCCTGATCATTCTTCATACTTACTGATGAGGCTTGCTTTTTGCTATTAAATTTGAATCCAGCAGATGATGACAGCCATGGTATGACTCAAGGTTGGGGGTTTAGGAAATTTCACCCTGGCTGGGTTGTCTACATCTGATATTGTCCTGAAAGCTGCATAGAAAGCTAACTGGAGGCAAACATAACATATACAATTACCAAACATGTGACAGCTGCAAGCTGCTGTCACTGCTGATTATTATTTCCCCACTGTTCCTGTGTGCAACGTGCGGCATGGCCTGTCTACAGTTACAACAGATTTAGGGAATCAGTTAAAAATGGTGAATGTTTACACTCACATTCAGTGAATTGGCCAACAGATTGTCCTTTTACATACATTGCAGTGGATCATGCAGTGAAAGGGTGAACTATGCTGAAGTAGTTGCAGCGCCTTGTGGCTCAGCTGTTGATCAGTGTCTGTGTGGGCCTGTACAGACCAGAAGTGCGCATACAGTATTGGAGGTTTAGCTACACAGCGCCACGGCCGGCTCTAAAACCCGTTAATCCCAGCCACCTGGTCTCCACTGTACAGACTGCGTTCAATCAGCGGTCTCTGGTGACACCTAGTGGTCAAAGAACTGCAACTGCATTAAAACTGGTGATTAAATCCGAAGTGAGTGCACAGTTGTTTACAAATTGTAGCCATATTAGTCCATATTTAACTTAAATAACAGGTTGAATAATCGACCAGTAGTGGAAGAAGGATTGAGATATTTTACTAAAGTATAGTAAGAATTTCTGGCACAACTTCACCTACTCCCAAAGTAAGTTGTTCTTTATGCTACAAGTGTCACTTTGTTTATTTGCATTTGTAGATTCCTCCTAAATTCACCAAAAGTTTGTGTTGGATAATGCTTCCCGCATATTTAATATTTAAAATGTTTGCTTGATTTAAATGGCACTAGTTTATATAATAAATGTGTATCTTTGTTATCATGCTCACTTTTGCACTTTCTTTAATTGTAAATATTTCAGAAATAAATATTGTTTTAAGGTCAGTAATCCACTTGAGAAGTTTCAAAGTGATATCTATTAGATAGATTGTTTAACCCTTTTCACCTGTCGCGTCTGCCCTTAAGTAAAAGTAGCAGTAAAATCCTGCATTCATAGTTTTACCAGAGTAAAACCACTTGAGTATTAGCAGCATACTAGGATGCATGTTATATGATAATTATTGTTGATGTATGTGTAATGTGTAATCAGCATTTAAAATGTTGCAGCAGGTGGAAGTGGAGCTTTATACTGTACCATATATACCTTCAATCTATAACAATGCATCATGTTTTATGAGTTAATCAACTATTTGAATGTCAAATTTCAGTCTGCAAAGTAACTATAGTTGTCAAATAAATGTAGTAAAGTAAAAAGTACAATATTTTAAACATTGTGATTACGTACAGCACTTGAGTAAATGGAGGCTTCTAAATTACTTTCCACAGGGAAATAATTTATGAACGTGCACACATTAAAAATACTAATTGTAAAAGCAAAACATTGTAAAATCAATTAACGTAAAAATTAGTTTTGAGTCTTTATTGGCAGTTACAGTATATCTCAAAAGTGAGTACACCCTTTAGATTTTTGCAAATATTCTGTTATATCCTTTCAGGGGATAACATTATCCTACTGAAACTTTGATATAACTTAAAGTAGTCAGTGTGCTGCTTGAATAACAGTATAGATTTATTGTCCTTTGAAAATTACTCAGTACACAGCTGTTAATGTCTAAACAGCTGGCAACAAAAGTGAGTACACCCCATAGTGATCATGTCCTAATTGTGCCCAATGATGTTGTTTTCCCGCCCTGGTGTCATGTGACTCGTTAGTGTTACAAGGATTCAGGTGTAAATGATAAGCAGGGCTGTTAAATTTGGTGTTTTGGGCACAATTCTCTCTGAATGCTGGACAACATGGCACCTCATGGCAAGGAACTCTCTGAGCGGCTGAAAAAAAGGATTATTGCGCTTCACAAAGATGGCCTTGGCTATAAGAAGATTGCCAACACCATGAAAATGAGTTGCAGCACAGTGGCTAAGATCATACAGCGGTTTTCCAGGACAGGTTCCACTCGGAACAGGCCTCGCCAGGGTCGACCAAAGAAGTTGAGTCCACGTGCTCAGCGTCATATCCAGAGGTTGGTTTCCAAAAATAGACGTGCGAGTGCTTCCAGCATTGCTGCAGAGGTTGCAGAAGTGGGATGTCAGCCTGTCAGTGCCCAGACCATACGCCGCACACTGCATCAAATCGGTTTGTATGGCCGTCGCCCCAGACAGAAGCCCCTTCTGAAACCGATGCATAAGAAAGCCCGCAAACAGTTTGCTGAAGACAATGAATCCAAGAACATGAGTTACTGGAACCATGTCCTGTGGTCTGATGAGACCAAAATAAACCTGTTTGGGTCAGATGGTGTCCGGCGTGTGTGGCGGCACCCTGGTGAGGAGTACCAAGACAAATGTAGTTTTGCCTACAGTCAAGCATGGTGGTGGCAGCATCATGGTCTGGGGCTGCATGAGTGCTGCCGGCACTGGGGAGCTGCATTTCATTGAGGGACACATGAATTCCAATATATACTGTGACATCCTGCAGCAGAGCATGATCCCCTCTCTTCGGAAACTGGGCCGTAGGGCAGTTTTCCAACATGATAATGACCCTAAACACACCTCCAAGATGACAACGGCCTTGCTGAAGAAGCTGAAGGTTAAGGTGATGGACTGGCCAAGTATGTCTCCAGACCTAAACCCAATTGAGCACATGTGGGGCATCCTCAAGAGGAAGGTGGAGGAGTGCAAAGTGTCCAACATCCGTGCGCTCCGTGATGTCGTCGTGGAGGAGTGGAAGAAGATTCCAGAAGCAACCTGTGCAGCTCTGGTGAATTCCATGCCCAGGAGGGTTAAAGCAGTGCTAGATAACAATGGTGGTCACACAAAATATTGACACTTTGGGCACAATTTAGACATGTTCACTATGGGGTGTACTCACTTTTGTTGCCAGCTGTTTAGACATTAACAGCTGTGTACTGAGTAATTTTCAAAGGACAATAAATCTATACTGTTATTCAAGCAGCACACTGACTACTTTAAGTTATATCAAAGTTTCAGTAGGATAATGTTATCCCCTGAAAGGATATAACAGAATATTTGCAAAAATCTAAAGGGTGTACTCACTTTTGAGATATACTGTATCTTGTGATTATCACACCATTACATGACAGATCATAAAGACGTATTATTCCAGTACTGGTCTAACTAATTATACAAACGTTGTGTTTATACAGAATATTTACTGCCTGGTTCCAGACCTTTGAATCTGCCCACTCCCTCTGTCTGATATCAGGCAAGTATATTTATGCAAATTTGACTCAAAAGGCAGTGAAAGATCTGGGACAGAATCCACATACTTCACAGATGATCCAAATATCCAACCAACATTAGGTTCCAAGCTCATCACTAAAGAAATAGACAAAGTCAAGGCAGGCACGGTAAAGTGTTGTTGGTTCAATGTCAATGTGGATACTTAAAAACCACTAGTTTATAAGAATGTTTATATTTGAATAATACTAAATGTCTGTATGAATCTTTGTACATTCATACATACCTGCTCAGAGAACCCTTTTCCGACAGGATTTATTATTGGTCCTGAATCCTTTGATGTCCCACCTGCATTTGATCACCACCTGGCGGTAAATGTGAATCTATGGTTACAATTTAACCATGGTTCTCTGAGTGAAGAAATGTACAGTTTGCTTTCACTATGCGCCTGCTTCAGAGAGAATTTTGTTTAGCAATGCAATTATTCAGTCTTCCCACTCCTCATATCCTCGTGTCTCTCACAATTTTCTAGGGCTTTGCCAGATTGTCTTGTAAGTATCCATCTGAGCTTTCATGCCTGCCTGTCTGATTCCACCTGCCTGCTTGAACCCCTGCTTGTTTCCTCGATTAATGATTCACCACCTGCCCCCTGCCTGGTTGAATTTGCCTTCCTGAGTGATCTCCTGGCTTTGACCTCTAACTGTTTCTGGATTAAAGCTGACAAGAACGTTGCATTACTCTGACTCCCTTTGTGTCGTGCTTTTGTGTGCTGGCCTGTTCTGTTTGTAACCTGCAGGATAAAGTTACTTTTTTTTGTAAACATCAGGCAATCACGTATGTAATATGTGACTCATTTCATATTTAACTTCTGCTTTGTAAGTGATAAACTAAGTTATTGAGACAAAGGAAAATACAACTGAAAATTGCATTTGCACAATTCTTTCCCCTTTGTATAATTTTGTTTTGCATTATTATACATACTGGTGGCTTGTTTTTTGTCTTCTGTGTGTCATTAAATGGAGCCAAAGATTGTGTGTTGACACTTTTGGTGTCAGTCCTGGACCTCTGCCATACACACATTTAGTTTTAATCTACATCTCCTTCATATCGGCCTGCACTGACCAGCAGCATTTGCTGTATATTTGTCAACATTATTAAAACCATCCTCATCCTCTCCACCTGCCTGTCACCATTTATTTGCACCATGGTCACTAGTGGACAAGGTTAGAATTATATTTAAAAATCCTTATTCAAATAATGTTTATTACCACATACAAAACAATAAAATCATAGTTGTTATTTCTGGCTTGTCACACATATGAAGAATCTTTAATTTATTCATATATTAACAATTATAACATTGTTTCAGGTTCCACTAACTCTTAACTTATTTCAGAAGACATTCATACATTTGGTAACCAATTCAAGTAGCTATGACTCATGTCATGACACTGATGTTTAATAATCCTCTTTTTGTTTTCACAGGACTTTCATTCCAACATCAACATGCCATTAAACATTACAGATCTCTCTCTCTGGAACAGTTTTAAATATAAAGTAATCTACTTTGCTATATGTCTTCAATAGGAAAATCTGCTTTTGTTCTTTTTTTTGCTGTCTTGTTGTTTGATGTGGTAATTATAATATATACAGCTCTGTTATTGTATGTATTTTACCATGATTCAAACAAATACAATGAAATAAGAATTTTATTTTAATACATAATAATTCTTACCTTCTAGGCAACCACTTGAGCTGTTTGATTCCCATGCTGGATGGGAGAATTGGACTGATCTGCTTCCCTTTCCTGTATTTTAATTTCTCCTCTTCATAAAATAAAATGCTTATTTTGCGTCACCCATCTAATCCATCGTTCTATATTCATCCAAATATTCTTGTGTGTCTCATTATAAGTTTAAAATATTTTACTGATATGTTAATTGTCTCAGGTGTTTGAGATGTGGTTCCCCTTCTTATTAGTTGTTGCAGCGTGGGGCTCTATTATTATAAAGATGTCATTATTTTTGTTACGTCCCAGGCAGGTTGTGTGTTGGTCTTGCTGTGTTTTTCTCTCCTCCCCCTCTTCTCTCACCTGTCAGCTAATTAGGTGGTGATTACCTGATTGGCTGGCCTATCAGGAGGAAGGGCCCTCAATAAAGGAGGACCAGGAAGAGCTGGGATAGTCTCTCTTCAGCCTGTGTTGTGGTCTACCGCTGACGTCCCCAGACCAAGCAAATTATATACAGTTCTATGTTTGTAGTAATGTGTGAGGTTGTGGATTTAGGTAAATTGGGGTACCCTGTACAGTTTCATCCACGTAGAGTCTTCTTTTTACACCACTTGTTATTAGATCAGTTAGTAAAGGCTTTTGTTTGTGTTTTGTTGCAAGGACAGTAGTAGCCAGGCCTTGTTTTTTGTTAGATTTATTTTGTTTGGCTCAACCATTTGGTCCCTTCCTCACCCCTACTTTTGAGAGTTCATTGGAACCAGTTTATTTGTGCAATAAATAATTATACACGTTTACTCCTACTCTGACTCGCTCAATCATTGGTTGTTGTGTTATTGTCCCCCTCTTCCCCTAGCTACACCTTGGGGACGTAACACAAATGGGGGCTCGTCCGGGATACTTTTCCTGACAGTAATTGTAGAGGTGAACTTAGTTGAAAGAAAATGGGTTTTGACTTGCAGAATTTCATTGAGAAACCTAGTGTTAAGTTGGATTTATGTCGCAAAGATGACTTGTTGTGTATTGCAGCTCACTTTAACGTATCGGTGAAAAGTAATAGCGTTAAAAAAGAGCTAAAAGATGCAATTATTCGAAAACTTGTCGAGTTAAAGCTACTTGAAGCCCTAGTAAGCGCTTCTCAGCCTAGGACTGAGGTGTATCTTGAGGATAGTGATGATGAACATGTTGTTGGTGCTTCTTTTTTGCTGGAAAAAAAAGGAACAGGCTGTATTGGCTACACCTCTGGGTGGCAAGGATGTTCATGAGGCTCCTCCTGCCACTTTGCCTAGGTTTGAGCCTTTCTTGCCAGGAAGCCAGGGTTCCAGTGTTGATGCCAGGTTGAAGGTGCGTCTAGCTCGCCTTCATCTGGAGATGCAGGAAAAGGAGCTGGTACGTAGAGCTGACAATGAACTCAAACTGCAGCTTCGTAAATTAGAGATTGAGGCTGAAATCAAGTGAAAGCAGCTTGAAGTAGAGGCTTTGAGAATCTCTGCGGATCAGCAATTGTCGCAGACATTTGGAGAGTCCTCACCTTCTCTCCCAGTCCCTCACACACACAGGTTTGATGTTAGCAAAAATATTGCTTTGGTTCCAACTTTTCGAGAGACAGAAGTTGACTCGTATTTTGGTGCATTTGAACAGATTGCTACTGCACTAGTCTGGCCTAAGGACATGTGGCCTATCCTACTTCAGTGCAAACTCGTGGGTAAAGCACAGGAAGTTGTTTCGTCTCTTTCCTTGGATGAAAGCTTGCAGTATGAGGTGCTCAAAGAGTCAATTTTGCGTGCTTATGAACTTGTGCCAGAGGCCTACAGGCAAAAATTCAGGAACCATAAAAAGTCTGCTGGGCAGATCTTTGTTGAGTTTGCACGAGAAAAGGGCGTTCTCTTTGATAAATGGTGTGCAGCTAGTGAAATGGACAGTTTTGAATCTCTTCGTCAGTTAATGCTCTTGGAAGATTTAAAAATGCTTTACCTGAAAGGATGGTGATATTCTTAAATGAGCAGAAAGTCAATTTACTGGCTAAAGCAGCTGTCCTGGCTGAGTTTGTTCTCACTCATAAAAATGTTTTTGCTTCCTCTTCGCGCCCAGGCAGAACTTCAGTATCACGCCCCCATTTCGAAAAATCCAAAGGACCACAGTCACCTCCTGAGTGTTTCTACTGCCATAAGAAGGGTCATGTTATTTCAGATTGTCATTTCTTAAAGCGGAAACGGCAGTTTTCACAAGGCTTTCCACCGCCAAAAGGCATGGGTCTCATTAACGGGGTGTCACTCCCAAACAAAGGGAGAAAAGGCCAAGTCGAAAAAGATGGGCTACATTCTTGAGGATGGCCTGTTGATGCGTCGCTGGATTGGCGATGGCAGTGAGGATATGAACTTGGATGCAACTTATCAGGTTGTTGTGCCTACAGCTTATTGTTCTCAAGTGCTGTCCTTGGCTCATGATCATCCCTGGTCAGGACACATGGGGGTAACAAACTTATGACAGAGTTTTGAAATATTTCTTTTGGCCAGGCCTCAAGTCTGATGTTGTTCGTTATTGCCGAACTTGTCATGTGTGCCAAGTTGTCGGCAAGCCGAACCAAGTAATTCACGCTGCTCCTCTCAAACCCATTCCAGTAATGGGTGAGCCATTTGAATGAGTGATTGTGGATTGTGTTGGACCAAAAACTAAAGCTGGCAATCAGTTCCTTCTAACGGTCATGTGTGCTTCCACTAGGTTCCCGGAAGCGATTCCATTGCGTAAGATCACTGCTCCAGTCATCTCGAAGTCACTTGTGAAGTTTTTCTCCCTGTTTGGTCTACCTAAATAGATTCAAACTGACCAAGGTACTAACTTCATGTCTAAAGTGTTTGCCCAGGTACATGCAACCTTAGGCATTAAGCATGTAACGTCTAGTCCGTATCATCCTGAAAGCCAGGGGGCACTAGAGAGAGATTTCATCAGACTATGAAATCTGTTAAGAAAACATTACCATGAATCTCAAAAGGATTGGCATGATGGTGTTCCCCTTGTGTTGTTTGCTGCCCGTGAAGCTGTTCAGGAGTCCTTAGGCTTTAATCCTGCTGAGCTAGTGTTTGGACATGAGGTCAGAGGTCCATTAAGAGTTCTTAAAGAGCAGTTGATCGTTCCAAAGAAAACAGTTAGCAGTATCCCAGAGTATGTTGCCAAGCTCAAAGATCGCCTACATTGGGCCTGCTCATTGGCTAAAGATGCTCTGAAGTCTTCCCAAGAGAAGATGAAGAAACACTACGACCAGAAGCTTGCTTGTTTCAGCCGGGAGAAAAAGTTTTGATTCTCTTGCCTGTTCCTGGTTCTGCTTTGTCTACTACATTTTCTGATCCTTATGTTGTAGATAAGAGGCTCAGTGACACAAACTACGTCCTTCAGACACCTGACCGCACGCGTTGTACCAGAGTGTCATGTCAACATGTTGAAAAGGTATTGCTCCCGAGAAGACCAAATGAAATCTTCCCCATCTCATCAGGTGGAGATTTCTGTCTGTCCTATTGCTTCCATCGCCAATTAAACAGTGTGCTTACAGGGTTAATCCAGTTAAAAGGGAGGTCATGAAAAGGGAGGTTGAATATCTTCGGCACAATGGATTTGCAGTGCCTAGTTCTAGTCCTTGGAGTTCCCCTTGTCTTCTAGACACAAAGTCTGATGGAAGTCCCAGATTTTGTACTGACTGCACTGTCAAGTGCTTGGTAGATGGTAATTGGCAGTTCCAAAGAGGTTTGGACTTATATGGGTGGGGGTGTTACGTGCCAGGCAGGTTGTGTGTTGGTCTTGCTGTGTTTTTCTCTCACCTGTCAGCTAATTAGGTGGTGATTACCTGATTGGCTGGCCTATCAGGAGGAAGGGCCCTCAATAAAGGAGGACCAGGAAGAGCTGGGATAGTCTCTCTGTCGTGGTCTACTGCTGACGTCCCCAGACCAAGCAAATTATATACAGTTCTATGTTTGTAGTAATGTGTGAGGTTGTGGATTTAGGTAAGTTGGGAGTACCCTGTACAGTTTCATCCACGTAGAGCCTTTTTTAGAAACATTAGTTTAGCAGGTTGTTGCCACCTCTGTATGTGTTTTACACCACTTGTCATTAGATCAGTTAGTAAAGGCTTTTGTGTTTTGTTGCAAGGACAGTAGTAGCCAGGCCTTGTTTTGTTATATTTATTTATTTTGTATGGTCCCTTCCTCACCCCTACTTTCGAGAGTTCATTGGAACCCGTTTATTTGTGCAATAAACAATTATACACATTTACTCCTACTCTGACTCGCTCAATCATTGGTTGTTGTGTTATTGTCCCCCTCTTCCCCTAGCTACACCTTGGGGATGTAACAATTTTGTATTGGTACGTTCATGCCTGATGAAGGTCAATGACTGAAAATGAATTCAACTTTTTGGGGTAATAAAATGTGTATTAGACAATAGTTTAACTCCCTAGCTGAGAAATGTGTCAGTTTGTAAGTGCAGAACACTACGGTCTGAGCAGCGAAGGCACTGTTATGATCAGTCACCTAATGAAGACCCAGACCTGATGATAGTAGTTTCTACTCGACAGCAAATCTGTAGAAAGTAACTGCTTTTCCTAAAAGGCACTTTGCACAGCCAGGAGCCTGCAGCCAGCATGAGAAGCACATCATAACCCTGCGCCTATCGACTTTGTGTTCACTGAAGTGAGCATATCAAGGCTCTGCAGCAAGACTGGCAGAATACTTTGATTAATTGCTTTTTCTCTGGATATGAGACGTTCCAAGGGATTGTGATTCAGTGAGGGTTTTTGTTACAATTACAATATGTGTTTTATTTTATAATGTGTGTGTGTGTGACCAATGTGAAAAAAATACCCATTTCTATATACAAACAGTATATTGTGTGTGTGTGTTATAAATTAATATTTCATATAAAGAAAAGGCCCACACAATGACAAAGAAGGATAATCTATCTTTTCCAAATCCAAAAGGTAATTAATTGATCAACAAGCTGTAAATGCCATCATACATACAAAGTGGACCTACTACTATGTATTGACTTTACTCATCAAAAATGTTGCATACATGAGTACAAGTGAGGAAACTGGATATTATGGTGTGACTCAATGAATGCTCTACATAAATGTGGGCTACACTGTATGGCATCATGCACATGCATGCATGCACACAGATGTTCGCAGACACATGTTTAACATCGCTGTGTGTGTGTGTCATCAGCATATCTAATAAAAAACGCATTTTAGTCATATCACTGTCTGCTTCTGAATGTCAAAACGATTCAAAGTGAGGGACCAATCAGGTTCATCTTCTGATTACCAGCCCACATCTGCACCAATCATGTGAGGGCTGGTTCCCTCAGGCCTGCAGCATCACTGTGTTATTTTATAGGAATATACACAGTAATCCAATCTGAACGCAGCAGCCCTTTAAAGATGGTTTGCACCATCCTTTCACACTAACTGTATCCTCTTATAAACCTCATCCTCCACTGGGTGATGCTGTTGCACCTTACTTACGATAGTCACAGACTTCTTTTGTTTCTACAACTAACTCATTAGACAAATACAAAGGTCTCTCTTAGGGCTGCCACGATATCAGATTCTCACTGCACTATTATCATGGCCACAATAATTTACAATAACAAAATTATTTCAATATCTAAATTTCAGTCAAATCAATCAAATTCATCCTTAACTTTGTCTATTGCTCTTTGTCTCCTTTTTGTCTCATTTTTGTGTGTGGGGCGATGGGGAAGGGAGACAAAGAGGTAATGGAAATGAATGGAAATGGTTTAAGAGGTGCTGGATTATTAACACAATAATTATCATATGTGTATTATTTACATATATAAACATTTCATAAAAAATAAAAAATGTTATTATCAACTCACACACATCCTCATTCATATTATGTAAATGTCAATCTTTTCACTGTATTTATTTTCTTTCTGCTCAGAAGCAGATGTTTCAGGTCTTAGTCCTTCAGTGTGCAACACTTTTGTTTTCACATTTGTAACCGGTGTAACAAATCAGCTTCTTTAATCACTTTATTGGCTCCACAAAGAGACAGAAGGTTCAACAAAAAAGGTTTCCGAGTGGGAGACAAGTCTAAGTGCAACTACGCTTGTCTGTGTACGTGAAAGACAGCGGTAGATCGTGTGTTTCCATGTGGGAACATGAGTGACTGCCTGCCACAGAGTTTGCATTGTAACGGACACAAAGACTGTCCCAATGGAGCCGACGAGCGGCACTGTGGTAAGTGTGTGTTTATAAACTAAACCCCAAGTCATAGGAGCTTCATATGACAAATTTGCATCATCACAATATACAGAATGGGCAAGTTTGATTTTGTGCATCCAGACAAGTGAACAACAGAGATATCATGGTGGTGATGGCCTAGTGGTCTGGTGGTCTGCCTTCCAAACAGAGAACATAGAACTGTGAGTTCTATACCAGGGCTGCCACCATTGTGTCCCTGCCTGAGCAAGGTACCACATTGCTCTAGGAGGACTGTTGTTAGTTCACTGTAAGTCGCTCTGGATAAGAGCATCTGCTAAATTACCTGTAATGTTTGCATGTTCTTTGTGTTGCAAACTCTTGAGTAGGCGGCTACACAAATGTTGAGTTCTTGTATGACTCATCTTACGCCTCTTTTGTACACACAACATATGAGTGTATGTATGTGTGTGGGTGGGTGGGTGTATGTGTGGGCTCATGTGTCTTTTGTAGGAGACAGTATCAGTGTTTTGGCACTGAATGTTGAGGTGTATGTTGTGTTTATATGATCTACTATGTGTTCAAAGTGTATGTAGCCAGTGAACAGGAGAAATAAGTGTGTAGTGTATTGATGCAGAAAAAGAAAGACACTCGTTGGCAGAAACACAAAGAAAGTGACTAACACCACGTGGAAGAACACTAACCATGAAGTGTCTTCTGCTAAAAATAAAGTCAGATAAAATACCGAGAATTATGTCAAGGAAAAATAATCCACCCTAACACAGAATTGACATACATATGAGTAACACATTTGTCACCTTTCATAGAACAAAGGTGATCACTCAGACTGTTTTCAGTTACTTTGTGTCTAGTGCTAACTGCATGCTAACAACAAGTGCTAGCATGCTAACGACTGTGCAAGCAGCTTATCACGACCCCAGAATTTCGTTTATTGGCCGTATTAATCATGACAGAAGTAAAAGGAGGAAGTCAGGTGACGTAATTTGTGTCTCGGAGTTAACTTTTGTCATGTAAGTAGGCCTACTTAACTTACGTACGTCACATAAGTTACGTAACAAATGTACTTATTTGAACCCAAACCACAATCTTTTCCTCAACCTAACCAAGAAGTTTTGTTTCAATTTACAGTGTTAATCTGTTTAAAACTGCGTCATATAGCCTTCAGTATGTCGTTTTGGGAGTCATTGGCAAACAACCTATTCTGTTGTTTATGAGGACATGTCAATGATAGTATATGTGGAATAAAGTTTTGTTGTTTGTATACTAGTAACACAGCAGCCCAAGAATGAAGCCAAACCAAATCTCCATTTTCAGTATATAGTTAAAGTAATAACAGTTTCTTGCACTGTACCTTTATGAATCTGTTCTTCCGCATGTCTCTAAGCCCTCTCTATAAATCAAGTCAGCAAGCTTCAGCAGACATGGAGAAATACAAGGCCTGGATTGATACGTTTTAGATGTTTACGGATAAGATAATTTCATTCTTCCAAATTTGGCATCAAAGTTTTGATGAAAGACGCGCAATAAATGATCTAATAAAACATCTGTGTTGACAGACATTTCAAGCAAAGCTTCCAGGATCAAATGTATACAGAACAGCCATGTGCTTCATATCTGTCTAAGGAGGAAACAAACAGTAATATTTACTGACTGAGTGTTATTTGTGTAGGTTTTCAGCTATATGCCAAGAATAATAGTGACAACAAAGCTTAACTGTGACATTTTATTATGCTGATGATAAACACTGTGAATAAAATAGGAATGCTGTTATTAACACTGAAAAGCTGGAGAACAGATTGGAAACATTGAAAAAATAATAAATGTGCTCTAAACAGCAGTGTCAAACATCCGTTAATTGATCCGTAATCAATACTTTTGTCTGTCACATTCGCCACTGAGTCTCATCAGTTTGTATTTTCTGTGTGTGTGTGTGTGTGTGTGTGTGTGTGTGCTGCTGTTTCATTTTTTCAGACAAACCAATCAAGCTCGAGATGAAATATCAAAGCAGTTTCTCAGTATTGTCTTAATTTAATATTGAGAGAAGAATCATAGAAGATGACATTAGATGAAAGAAAGATGTTGAAGGAGAAAACGAGTTGGGGAGGAAGGAGGGGGATGGAATGTGAATAGATCAAGTGGCATTAGCTTCGGTATGTTGCTGCAATAGTGGTAAGTTAAGACTGGAAAGGTTGAATAAGGTAATCATGTCATCAACACATTACAGGTTTGATTTACACTGATTACACTGTATTCACAGAGCCAATACAAAGCAATTCTCCAGCACGGCACTTAGAGGAACGGCCTGGCTTTAACAGACTGAACAAACACGCCATCATGGGAACCAAAGCTAATGTTTTAATCTTAAAGTAACCTTATTATTTCTCTCTTAGACAGCTGGGATTGCTTGCATGGATAAATACAATTTGATACAGAAAGTGTACAAGAAATGTACATTCAGAGCAGGCACTTAAACCATTTACAGCACAGTGAAAGTATCAACAAGACACTATGTCACTGTATAGTTTGAATAGCAACAATATGAATAAAACATTGCACATTTTTACAGACTTTAAACCTGCATTACTTAAATGTGTTGACGCTAACGCTGAAAGACAATGTATAATGTAGCTCATCGTAATAATCCCACAGAGAATTACTGCCAAGCTCGGCAGCTCTATCTTTAGTTCGGATAAACAAACTGTACGCTACCTGCCCAGCACCAAACAGGAGGCCGATAAAATGAGCAACTAGCTGTTGAAGAAAGTTATTATGACAGTAAATGTAGCATGCATATACTGTAATGTAGGTTCACAGTAGTAGCAAAAGCTGAGGGATTATTAATAACATTAACAATGGGTATGCTCTATTCAAGTGTCCCAGTAAAACTAAAGCAGCTAAATGGAATTCAGCCGTCATTCAATTGATTATTTACATCTGTGTCAACATGTGGACGGCTTGGTTACAATCATCACTTTCCAGGATTGTAAAACCCTCTCTATTATAAACCACTTGTGTTTCTTGTGTCTGATAAGTCTTTAAACGTGTGGATCTACTCCTCTAACCAACCTGGATCAGAATGGAGCATTTCTTTTGAATACAGGGCTGTTACCAGTCAGGTTGAGCAGCAGTGTTTCAACTGCCCTCTCTGGTTAGATGTTTGATAGTCTGTTGTAGCGCCCCAGGGAAACCCAACTTTATCTCCAAGCTCAGCTCACTTGTGATGTTTTACATTTTAAAACAGTTCACAGTTTAGTCTTAAACCCTCCAAAGTGAGCCGGGAGGAAGATTGAGGATTTGAGAAACAAAATCAAAGCGTGTACTTTGAAAGGGGTGTTATGTTCCAGGGGTTTTCATTATCAGACTCTCTAAAACCAATGTTTTCTATGTAGGATTAGGACGCAGACTTTTTGGCACATTCATTAATAGAATGGTTAATCAGCTAAAATCCATATACTGATTAAACTGTACAACTTGATTGGATATTAGTAAAAGAATATTATTACAGTTAACCCTTTTTAAGGACACACTGGAACGTCACTATCATCTTCTAGGATAATAAATCCAACAATGCCACTTCAATACATATCAACTTTGTGAATCATGCAATTTACATGATATACTTTGTGAAACTATATCATTTACTGAAGAGAAGTGTTGATGTGAATGCATAATGTCAAATAGTGGGTGCACATATTCCAGGTTTCTCCTTTAACTGGTTTACAGCTGTTTGACTGTACATTTAATTTCCTGCACTTTTCCCCTTATATCATGAGGAAGCAATTATTTAATTTTGGAACTCTTTCATTAGGTCAATAAAAAAAAAGCATACCTCTGGTATGAATCACTCATATAATTTTAAGCCAACGGTGCCTTATCAATTTTGTGTGTGTGTGTGTGTGTGTGTGTGTGTGTGTGTGTGTGTGTGTGTGTGTGTGTGTGTGTGTGTGTGTGTGTGTTATTGCACACATGGACACATCCTCCCTTGACTTTCAGCCAGTGAATTTCAGCTGATGCTAACAAAAGCAGGAAGTGAGGCGCCGACGGGAAAGGGAACACACACATCCCTTCCCATAGACAACTTATTGAAGTGGATTTAATGCAACTTTTGTGTCTATGTATTTAAGTATTTTTTATACTGCCATTTTATTGAGTAGTATACAGCATAGGGCAGAGAGAACAAGAAAAAAATAAAAGCTGTACATGCATCAAATGCTAAAAGCTACACCCTAAATCACGGGTATGTATCGTGCACATTTTAACCAAATTTCAGGAAATGCTTGTATGAAATTCAAGTATAAGAAGTTGCTTCATCGAGATAAGGACTAGGTGGTGCTAATTCTCCAGTCGGAAAACCATTATGCCATTGCAGAAGAAGAGGTCATCCTATAATTAAAAGAGCGGCAGTCGAACAGTGAAAAACATTGCAGAACATTTCATGAAAATGTGACATTTCTGTTTGTTTCATGCATTAATGAAGGTTACATCTGATCTGTGTGGAGTGATGAGAATCAATCTGACTCTATTTTTCCGTCTCTTCAGTGGAGCAGACTTTACACTTTGTTGTATTTTCTGTCTCAGCCAAGTGTAAAAGCATTTTTGTGATATTTCAAGATCTTATTACATCTTCTCTGTTTCCATTCAAGGTTTTTTTATGCGCAAATTAAAAATGTCAGAATGCACCTACTGTCGGAAGATTTTCAGTGTGTGAAATGCTGAATGGAACCAGAGGTTTGTTGACATACTTAATTTATATTGTATTACCCTTCAGATTATGTTCTTGTTAATGTTCGTGAGTCAGGCTTGGGTTAGTTAAACCCTGTCTCTTTCTCGGCCTGTGTTTTTATTTTCAGCTTTGCCATGTTCTGTTCAGTCAAAAAATAAAGCGATGCAAAGACAAGGCTCTAGCCTCAGGTGACTAAAAGTCACATCCTGGAACAAGCATCAATCAAGTGGCCACCTGTAGGATTGAGCTCAGCAAAAACAACACGTAAACCTTTCATGTGCTCATTGAAAGAATGAATTTACGTTTCTGTTGTGTCCCACAGTTATGTGGTCAAAGGATAACCATGAGAAACCGCCACAGTCAATGCTGCCTCACAGTCCTGTTGTTTTTGTTTTGAGCTCGAAGGCTCATCTAATCACAGCTATGTTGTGCCATAATAACTGCCTGACATCCACATTGTAGCCATAAAGCCAGTCATGCACTGCTGATAACACCGACTCACCCTCTACTTTATACCTGCCTAGTCACCATGAGAGAGGGAGGAATGGAAAGAGGGAGAACAACAGAGGGGAGAAGGAAGTGAAGGCTGACTCAGGTACACAGAGGTGCCTGCGGTTTGTTCAAAAAATGTGTGCGTGTGCCAATAATGTTTGACTGTAACTGCTGACGTGAAAAGGGTTGAGACATAATCACAACAATAGAAACTGTAATTGTGTCTATTGTTGGTAGGGTGGTAACAGTCACTGCAAATACATACAAGCTTGATAGTGTCGCAGTCACAACAGGATTTATTACAGGTTTAGTGTCTTCCTGATAGATCGTCATATGGCTCTTCTCCAAATCATTCTTGTAGTCTCTACAGACAGCAAGAAAGAAAGAAAGACAACTCCTGTGGACTAACTTTCTGCAAACAAAACTACAATTAATTTGCATAAATAACAAGTTAAGAGAATCACTGATGTCTCTAAAGAAAAACGAGTCTAAGAATCTACAGCCATGCTAATGGCTCTGTGAGGCTGTATGGTCATTGCAAAGAAAAAGCAAAAATGTAGTGGTGGTCAAATAAATGCATAAATTGGACAAAGGGTCAATTAAAAGAAAAGTAGTGCAAGCTTTTGTGAGATTTTATGATATCATCACCAAAGTTATTTTATAAAACAGACAGTTCTGGTCCTTTCTTTATGATTGGCTGAGCCGTGTTTGAAGCCTTTGTAAAATACTCGATAAATACACAGCTGTGACCACATTACATCAGTGTTACTACACCAAACAATTTGTTTGGTCTAGTAATACTGATGTATTGTGACCAAAGTGTGGATGAGTGGTGGAAAAAGATGGACAGGGTAGAGGAGGAAGATAAAAAAAGAAAGGAAACACAGTGAAATTACAAACAGAGACATTAAAGAGCTGGAAGTGAAGAAACAAAGCCGAGACCCTTCGCTATTTTCAGCTGTGGAGCTAAAACAGGTGAAAGGTGAAACCTAAGGTTTCAGCAGTTATGTTCATAATTCATCCTGTACGGAGCATAAATGTCCGTTCTAAGAATTGTTGAAACATTTCACACTGAATGAAAACACTATGAAAACACTATTCTCATGGTGGGAATAGATGAGACGTCGGAGGATCATCATTAGGAGACATCACCTGGGAACCACAAATGTCTGCACACACACACACACACACACACACACACACACACACACACACACACACACACACACACACACACACACACACACACACACACACTCACACTTGTTACACTGCTGCATTCCATGACTTAATTAAATCAGATAATACCCGTACAAGCCACAGAAACAGCCTTACAGGTTATACGGGCAGGAGGTTGTAAAGAACCAGTTGATGTAGATTGAACAGAACATTCCTGGAACATATTGTACAAACACAAACAAAGAGCCACAGTGAAGTCAATTTCATTAATAAAGCCCAATATCCTAAATAAAAAATGTGCCTCAAGCCCTCAATTTGCCTTACAATCTGTAGAACCATAAGGCCCAGACACAACAAACCGACATCATAGAATTAGCTCCAAAGGAGGTCAAACAGTCGCACTTGAACACCGCAAAGACTACAGCTAACGGCCAATCAGCACGTAAGTTCTGCGCCTGCGTGAGAGGAAATCACTCTCCATACCAGCTGGCACCAGTATACTGTATCAGTCATTCAAAAGGGAAACCAGAAAACATAGGGCTGTGGTTCAATAAGCCATTGTTCTAAAACATACATGAAACAAAGCAGTCATTGTGAAAATATCCATTTATTGTAATGATCAGATCATGAGAAAAAAAAAGACAAATGAAAAGAGCCTCTTTGTGTGCCTTCTTGACTTTGGTCATTTGCTTGTTTTTCTCACGTCCGTTTCTGTTCTTGTGAAATGATTCGATTAAGCTGAACAGCCATCATGCTGAATGTTGGACGTGGACAAGGGCTGACTAGTGCCAACGTGCGGGACACACCACAAGAACTAAGGCGACATACTGCTGACCAGCAACCTGACATTGGTGGATCGTCGGCTTGGTGTGTCAGGGCCCTTAAACCCTCTCTTTGGATAAGGAAACACTCCCCCAAAAAAACCTTTAACAGGGGAAAATGCTAAATAACTGCTACTAAGATAACAGAGAAACATCTACACTCTCAAGAGGCAGGTGCACAAAGATATAACCACTGAGGATGTACTTTATTTCCCTTCTGTGTTAGACAGATTGCAAGAACGTGAAATGATGACAAATTGTTTTCACAGCAGAGAGGAGGAAGCTCTTAACTACGTCGAGTGTGTGAGTGTCTCTTCTCTCCTTTACAAACCCCAACGGCACTTGACACTGATTCAAAACACAAACACTCAAACACGGTGACTTGAAATCACAGATACAACTTGTATCTCATATTTAGCCTCCAGCAAAGGGTCTATCAGGGGGATCTTAGAACAAATCCCTGTATATATTTACCATTGAGTGTGTTAGACAGGTGGGCAGATTAGAGAAGCACCCACCTCCTCCTGATTCCCACAACAACAGTTCGCTGTAGATAAGCTCAGGCTTAGGCTGTCTCCTGGTAAGTCTGAGCCAAATCCAACTCAGGTTTACACTGTTGCTTTTGAGAGGGACATGATCCTGAGTTATAAAGGAAGCTCTCTGTGTGTTGGAGACATTGTAGAGCCGTCAATCACAGAAAATAATAGGTTCATAAGAGCTGTTCATGACAATGACAGGAGAGAGTATTTGAAATGCAGGCTTAGACGAATCAAGCGGCTCATCTACACATTTTTCCATGTTTACCATTTTAAGCCTCATTTCCATTGCATGGCACAACACAGCTCTACTCCATTCGCTCTCTTTTGGTTTTCCATTAACAAAAGTTGTTGATAGTGCCTGGTACTTATTTTGGTACCATCACAGTCGAGGTTCCAAGCGCGCTGAGTCGATACTAGAGGGTAAAAACACTGCAGACCGCTGGTTGGTGAGAGAGAATTGCTGTGAGTGTCACAAGCTAAATGTTATTGACTTACATACATAAAACCCCAAACTATCTGCATGGATGTATACCACTAGAGGAAAGGGAGAGTTTGTGGATTATTGTGGATTTATGTGCACGAGGGAGAGTGTAGATGAGCAGGAAGGGGAGATCAAACAGTAATGTGGTTATGGTTTGGGAAATGATTGCTCACACCTCCTCTGGGGGAACGGAATCGTCCTCCCCCATCTGGGGGTGTGAAGCGTCGCGCTGGGTGTTGTGTTGCGTCGGTGGCTCCCAACTCCAACCTTTGCGCCAAAGTCCGAGCTCAAAGTCTGCTGCAGGATCTCAGAATAGCTGATGGCACACGGTGCATGTTAATAATCTGTGTGAAACATGGGGAGGCAGTGGAAGCAAAGCAGTGGGATGTTCGAGCACTGCTATGCTGGCCGTCAGTGTTTATATATGGAGCAAGTGTGTCGTGCAGGCTGCCCTTCAAAGTCAAAAAGCAGCAACTGTTTTGTAGTGACACTGGAAACAGAAATAGATCAAAGTTTATCTTGTGCTCTGACAGCAGATAGTGGATACAATATACTGGTTAACCTGTAATTAGGCTCTTTACCCTTTTCAAACTCTAAAACTCCTTTTCATGACTGGTATTCTATATGTGTCACTATAAGTCTGAGTGTGGTCTGAGCGTGACAGCAGGTGCTCAGATGGAAATCAAAATGAGAACACAGTCAGGAGGCTTAGAGGATTACAGAGTTGTATTGTCTTTACACAAAATGTAACATTTATATTTGATCAGCAGACCTTAAAGAGAGGAACTGAGGGACTGTAAAGGTGACCTGGTGGTTCATATTACACAGACCTGCTCTGTCAAACAAGTACAGGCAAGTGCTGAGGAGGGAAACACACACACACACACACACACACACACACACACACACACACACACACACACACACACACACACAGTACGAATACAAACACTTGTATTTATTTGATGTAGCTAAATTTTGGTTTTGGTTGAAAGATATGAGATGATAATACACGAGCATTTATGATTTAAAATTCCGTCAACAACACGTACTCTTAAGATTTGTGTACATTTTTACCACAACTCAAATTGTGTTAACCTAAACCTAAAATTTAAGTTGTATACCGTATTGAACATTTGTATTTTTTTTTACTTCTTTTACATGTGTTTCATATTCATGTAACCTAAACACAGTGCTAGCGGGTGGAACAGTCGGTGCTAGAAGTGGTGCAACATGACTAGGTTTTTTCATTACACTTTAAGTTGTATTTGATCTGTTTTGACAAAACAAGTAAATTTAAAACAATCACCGTGGGAACCTTTTTCAATATTTTATTTATACATCCAACAATTCAATTAGAAAATAATCATATAGCAATAAGCATGATTTAATAATGACAATGAACATTAGCCGCCCTAGTTCGCTCATTAGCTCAAAATCATACACTGACCTTAATTTTGAAAACACAACAAAAACACATTCACACCACACTTGTGTTTGTGCAGGCATGCTGTGTGTGTGTGTGTGTGTGTGTGTGTGTGTGTGTGTGTGTGTGTCAGACTCACTGCCCCCTCACCACTCTCCCTTTATGGTGGGGAGATTAGGTAGTTAATCCTGTAGATCTCAGAGAAAAAGCCACTCCTGATGCCACAATGGATTTCACTCAGTCCACCAGAGAGAGGACAGCCCTGCTGCCGATACGCATCGTGACCTCTGACGGAAACAGAACACACACACACACACACACACACACACACACACACACACACAGAGCACTTCACCAAGGACAGGATATTATATTACAGGTGCTCTCTATAAATAACCCCACAACCATGGTGAACTAATATTATGAAGCTGTCACGTCTTGTACCAACTCCTTATGATAATACTTAGTATATTCTGTATGTAAAGCATACTTCATATCTTTTATATAGTAAAATAAGTATTTCACACCCAAAAGTCCCTTATTGTATTGTTTCAGGTCTGTAAAACACTCTTCACTTTCCATGACCACACATGAAATCCTGGATACTGATTGGCTAATGTATTGATTAAGTCATTACAGCCTTGTCTCCTCGTCTTATCCTCTAAGTCACTGATCACTTCTAATGGACCAACTGTCACCATGCATGATAGCAGATAGTTTAGTTTGCGCTCTACTGTCAATCCAACATAAATTGAAAGATCAAATCCAGCTCTAGCGCTGCTGTTCTGTCGCTGCCCCTGCCCTTTGACCTTACAGATGTGACAGGCAGTGGTTTCCGTTAGCGGTCAATAAAGTGAATTGTTCTTACTTGTATGCAATAATTGATTGAGACTGTTCTACAGTGGTAGAACAGACGGTAAACAATCAATTATTGTGTTTGTGTGAGGTGTAGCATTTAAACATTAACAGCCTTGTAACATACATTTCCTATTTTCACAGAAAGGTCCCATTGATTATCCACAGCCCCTTTTCTCTGTGTGTATGTCCTTTTACAAGAAGGAACCCCCCCCTCTATGCTTGTTCCTCAGGAGGTGTGTGCAGTCATTCCTCCTCCCAAGCTGTGCTCTCTCCCACTACTTCCAGCACTCTCCTCCTTGTTCATTCCATGCTTATGGTTCAACCCTCCAATCTGTGGACTGCCGCCATGTTCATAAAGGAGCTGCATCGAGCGGCAAGTTGAGAAACATTACACCCGGATATAAAGTCATTCTGACTTCAAAATAAAACATACACGTACAATGAAACCTCTAAATAAACCTAAAACACGTTCAAATGTATCTAAATGTATTGAACATTTTTAAATAAATTGTATTTTCAATTTCTAAATGTATTATATGTAATAATGAACTTGATGTTATTGATAGTTGTTAATAGCAAACTCAGTTAATACAGTACACATTATTTTTATGCTAGATATCAACCAAAATGTTTTCTAAGAGGGTACCAAAATTATACTATATAATGATAACAATAAAATCATGTTTTTTCCAAAACATCCTACTTTACTAATTATAAAAAAGTAAAAAACAAAAGTTCTCAAATGCATAATCTTTTTGTGTTGTCACACATTCTCTAATAAACAAAAGTATGATTTTGCACCGTCATTGCTTATCAATGTTATCGATTACACCACCCAACATTACATGAAACATTTCAAATTAGGTCCACTTTACCAGCTTCAACATCAACATTAAAGTACAGCCTACATGTTATATGTATGATATATGACAAAGTACATACTGATTTAAGATAATGTTCGATAAATCCAACTTGAACGGCTTTATTGCCATTAAAAGTTTTAACAACAATGTTGCAATTTGTCTAAATATTTGAACATTACACAATAACAGAAATATGAACATTAGCGTAACATTAAGATTAATATACATGTATATTAATTATATGCTGTATATAAAGTACATTTAATGCGTGTGTGTGTGTGTGTGTGTGTGTGTGTGTGTGTGTGTGTGTGTGTGTGTATGTGTGTGTGTGTGTCTGTGTGTGTTAAGGAAAGATGGAAGGGGACAGTAGCCAAATAAATCTCCAGTTAACAGTAGTGTTTTTGATTGTATGTAGGAACACAATAATTTACTGATTAACTATCTCTCCAATTGTTTATTATATAGGCTATAATTGATTTATTCTACACATACTCTGCACCTAAGTGCTTATTTGCACTTCTGGTCTGTAGACTACTTGTACTGCATTAGTTTCAACAAAGAAGTCGTTCTTCCGAAACCGAAGCTGCACCCTTGAAAATCACTAAAAAAAAGTAACAAGCAATGCGCATACTGCGTACTAAAAAGATTAAGATTTAATTTTGAAATACTTAACCGGAAGTCCCACGTCTGCTTCCGTCACTGACTTGCCGTTAGTGTTCAGAGGCAGGATGACAGCTGGACGGATCGTAAAGGTACAGAAACGCAGTCTCTAACATTAACACCAATCATCACAAACTCCCGTTTTAAAGAGAAGGACCGACAGATTTTACGGTGTGACGTATTTTTGTACCAACCGGCGGAAGTGTGTGACTTTATCAGAGGACGATAATTGTTAACCTTGCGGATATTTTGTGTTCTTTTTCACCAAGAGAGAAAAAGATCCGTGTCCGGATGTGCCAGCAGTATTGGGTTCTTCGCATGGCGTAGGCACCTTTTCTAAAGCAGGATATTCTTGATGTTTGGAGGGTCGGAGGAGGCCCTCGGGTCGACAGCTTATCCCGCTAACATTAACTATACCTCCACATTTCCCAATTTGTGTGGATAATTATCAACGAAATGGTTGTGCAATAGAGACGAAGAAGCGTTGTAACACGTCTTGACTACCTCCGTGTTGTGACTGTGGACAGAGCAAGTCACCGGGAATACATTGTGCTTTTTTGTGTTTCCTGCTCGAAACCCCCCCCCCCAAAAAAAAAACAAACGTTTGTTTGAGCTCCTACAAGGGAGACGGAAAAAAAGGGGGATATTTGTACCCTCTTCTTGTGTTGTGAGTGTGTGTGAAACCCTCCGAGGACCGGGAAAACCTTCACGATGACGGGCAGCACCCCAGCGGACATGGTGAGAGAATTTACTTTCACACAACCATTTACATCCACTTATTTCCTCAGGAACCACAAACCAGCCGCTTTTGAGAGTCTTCAAAGCTGCTACTTCTGGTTTCAATCATTTGACTTGAGAACATCGCTGTATAGGCCTAGTATGACATTTTGATTATGAACTATATACATCCTAGTGGTTTCCAAAGTTGGGATCTCCAGTGCACAGTGGAAAGAAAACGGTGGCCACTTTTCTTATCAGTGATTGCAAGATTTGCCCCCTTAACTTTGATTAGTGTTGGTTTAACGTTGACTTCTTTTGCTGACCATTTTTATATGATTTTAGATTTTGAATATGTATTTTCCCTGTAGTTCCAGGCAGCCATTGGCTCCCCATTAACTTCTCTGTAGTATTGAACACTAGATGCACACTCCTGACACTTCTTTATATTCTGTAATCTATCACAGGGAACATCAATGTTTGTGTGGTAAAGGTGTTTTATACCCAGATAGTTTTGAAAAGTTTGCACTACATTGCCTCAGCATGATAATGGAAGTTTGACAAACTTAATGATAGAGATCAAACTGTGAAATGATGTATTGATTAGTTAAATGGGAAAATGTATTGCCAATTTAACTGAGTAGTCATTTATCAAGCAAAAAGGACAATTATTAGCTGATTAAATTTCAGCCTGTTGGTCAAACGAAACAGACTTGAGCTCTTGGGAAATTGTGATGAGCTTCTGTCAGTATTGTCTAATATTTTATAGACTCAATGAGTAGTTGGAAAAACAGTAATGAATAATATAACAATGACAGTTTGATCAGTAATGTTAATAGTTAGTTGCAGCCCTGATGCTCACTGCGACGGATTACTCAACTTGAGCAAGTTTCAATTGTCTAGTAATTGATCCCATTCATGTTTCACAAAATATAGTAATGAGGGTTGAACTATGATTATCTATAATTGTGAGTATAAGTGATCGTTAGTAAATGAGCTACAGGAACAGATACATTTAATTGTTATTTTTTTAGATTTGTTAGGATGGAGAATTGCGCTTAAATTCACAGCTTGGACATACTCATCCAAAACTTCCTCTTTTACTTTAATGGTGTCTTTTGTATATATTATGTTTGACATTTTGTGAACCTCCAGCATCACATAAAGCCAGGCTGGAAAATAATTGAGGAGAAGGTTAGGGGCTCTTCTGCTGGTCTGGAGTGCGCAGTGACCGGTAATTGCATTGCTGCTACAACCCCATTATGTCACACCTACTGATGTAGTGGTACTTTAAAAGGAGGCTAAACTATAACCTTAAGTCTGTGGTCATCCATCGGGTGACTTTATCAGCTTACCCCCACCCTCTTAATTCTCTATCCTCTTATGACTTATATTACACTAGCTTACTGACTGTGGTGTGTGTTATCATAAAGATTTATGTTAGCATCTCGTGGGTAAGCTATTCCACAAATTAAAAGGCGTATTAAAATGCGCTGTACAATATATTTCCTCTCTGTCTGTCATGTTTATGTCTGTCATCTTTGCTGCTACTGCGTGGTGGCTCTAAGAATAATTCCAGGTCTACTTATAGAAAGGATAAACTACGTAATGGGCCCCTCCACGCTGAGATCAGCTAACCCAGCTATGCCTGTACTCCTGTGTCCAAGTTCAGCTGATCCCCTGAACAGCAGGTCCATTATGTTGTTGGGATAACGCTGTAAGGATGTTAGAAGTAAGTTGGCCTCTATGTATATGTCAGGTCAAAGCTAAAGCATCTAAGTATAGTATATCGCAAGGAATTTCCATGGATTATGGGCATATCCATGACCCTAATATTTCAAATTCTGACCTCTTATGACTGGTAGCTACATCTAAATAACGTTCATAGAAGGTCTTGTTTTAGGTCACCATCTGAGTGGATGTGTATGAACTTCAGTCGCAGTGTTATGACTCAGTTTACAGTCCATTCTGTTTTGTCTTGTGTATTATAAGATTATCATTCAGCAAAACTTTGGTTCAAGCCTCCAGCCGGCCGGCTGGTTTGTGGTCAGGTGTGAGAACTTTCCCGTGGTGGAAGTATCACAATATTATCGCCAAGTTCCGGCATAAGTAAGAAGTTTCAGGCTTTCTGCCAGTAAAAAAATCTTCAGAGCAATTGCTTCCTTTCGTAGTTGAGCTCAATCTATACATCAAACTAGCTCCTTGTGTTCCCCGAGGAATTGTGGGGAAATATCAGCTTTCTGCAATTAACTCATCCTGTGTGGTTGAAATCAGCAGCAGATGCACCCTTCATCCCCCCACCAATGCTCTCTAGGCCTGGGGAAGAAGCAAGTGTATGCACACACACTAATAAATGCTGCGTAGAGTGGGAGTGAGAGTACGAGGAGAGGAGATTGTCGGTGAATGAATCTGAGAGAAGGAGAAGGAATAGTCATGCCTCTTGAGGATGGAGGATGGGATTATTTTCCCCGTCTTGGAAAGCAGAAAAAGAGGAGGGGTGGAGGGAGAGGGAAGGATGGGGAGGGGGGGCCAAATTGCCTCGCTCCAGGCGGACCTCCAAAGCGCTGACAGGACTGAAACAGTCCCCATGGCAATAGGGGGACGCGTGTGCGTGTGCGTGTGCGTGTGCGTGTGCGTGTGTGTGTGTGTGTGCATGCGTGTGCGCGCAACAAGCAGGACAAGAAAAAAAACACCTCAGTTCAGATAAGAGCCGCTAAATAAATACACTCCAGAAAAAGACTGAGAGTCCCATGGAGCGAAGAGTGAATTTCAAACATCACAGCTTTCGATATGTCCCAGCGCGGCAAACAAGAAAGGGAGATCAAGGTACACACACTCAAACATACAGAGGGACGTACTTGGCGGCTCGACTTTATCATTCGTTTATCAGCTGTACCTAACGGCTTTATTAATGTTTATTAAGTTATTTACTTTTGCTTAAGCCGTTAGTAGGAAGAACTTTTAGGTTAGCCTGGTTCAAGATATCTAAGACGCTGCTCACGTCTTATTTTCAGGACTTCAGAAAAGTTTTGTATTAGTCAATGAATTGATAAGCAAATATTCCGAAGTAAAAAAAAATGCCAAGCATTAATTTCCACCTGCTCAAAAGTTTTGTTTTTTAAAATAGTAAACTGAATATTTTTGTAGTATTGGAATTTTTGGTCTGAAAAAAAACATTTTTATAAATCTTTCTAAAATCACCTTTCATTTTTTTTATTTTATTCTTAAGAGCATTTCTTTATTACTCTTTCTTATTTCAATCTCCAGAAATAAGAACCTGTTAGAACAAGTGTCTTTGTTCTTACAACTGAAGTATAAAGCATTAGTAAATAATTTATTAACCATGAATACAACATGACTGTGTGTCTCCTCCTGGTCGGAAGTGCTTACCAAAGGCGTACAGGCTCACATCTGATCCTGGTATGATATGAAGAAATAAACACTGTTACCACACATACGCACTCGTACAAACACAGTGGGTACTATTCAACACCCTGTCATTTGTGCAATGGTGACTCTGTGTCGATTCGTGTTGGAGGTGGCAATCACAGCTCTTATACTCACCCACACCAGGAGGCACGATAGACCAGTGGTGCTCAACCAGGGGTCCGAGGCCCCCCAGGGATCCTTGAGGGAGTTCCAGGGCCATTTCAATGAGCATGAGAATAATGATGCTAAAAGGATCATTCCCTCCACTATTGTGAATCATATTGCAAATGTCATTCAAAATAATCGCTATTAGATATGTTTCCCAAATCGTTCAGCCCTATAACTAAAGTTAGTTAGAGTAAATATTGTGACTTTGTAGGTTGTTATTTAGGGCTACGACTAGGGCTGTCCCAATGTTAGATTTTTACGACACGATTATCACGGCCAAAATAATTAATAACGATTAATCTGATGATCATTTTCTCGATAATTAGTTTGTGGCCTCTGATACTCTGTGTGTGGCTAATTCTAATTTGGTGTGCTTTGAAAGCAGTTTATAGTTCATTCTTACATTATTGGGACACTAGAACACACACACACACACAAACACATACACACACAAAGGAGTCAAAGGTTGCGGTCGGAGGTCAGCGGTGTGTTGGAGTGTTGAAAGCAACAATGGGTGGTGACTGCTGGAAACAGAACTCCCTGTCCCTCTTCCCACTCGAGCTTAGCTCAGCACTTATGACACTCAGCAGCTAGCGACAGAGAGAAGTCCGCAGGCAGTCTTCAGCCTCGGGCAAGAACTGCTACTGGGGCTTTGATTGACACATTCAGAGGGAGAAAGAACACTATTGAATCCTGACAGTTGGATGAAGCATGTCAGTGATTATGTGTGCGATTGCCAATGCCATGTGTTGCAGGAGTTGATATATCGACTCTGACATTGTCACATGAGGGCCTCACAGTGCCACGGAAAGTTCTGACGGCAGTGGTGAAGGTGTAGGAGTTCTTGATTCTTCGATATTCATTCCAAGCATTACAGGAAATTGATGACTCAGTATAGAAACACTGACAGATTGTGCAATGCAGCAGCTAAAATATACTTGAGACAAATGATGTGAAAACTAATTAATAATAAATAAATGGTTGTTTAATGCCATATATTGATCAGATGTGAGACCTTGCTTGTCTCTGTAAGAAGGATTGTAAAGCATTTTGTATTTGTATTGTCAGTTGTTGGAATCAGCAAGCATTTGCATTATGTCAACGTGCATATCCGGCAGCCCTCTGTGATTGTGTAGAATTAATTCAATTGTATTGATGCATGTCTGCAACACCAACATGAAGTACTATTGAGAACCTCTCGTCCATTGATTGCTTATGTAACTGTTGGTCTGCTTATGTATGTCTGTGTGTTCTTCAGTGTGGCATGTGGCTCTGCATGTGCATCCTATGTGATGTTCCAAAAAGAGCCAGTATCCAGTCTAACCTTGTGCTTCTTGTTCTTCTTCTTCTTCTTCAATGGTAGGTGGCAGCTAATGTTTTAGGCCAGAGTCTGACGCATGTAGATGTCTCAATCAAACTATTACCTTTTGTGTGGATATTTGCAGTGGTTAACCAAGTTCAGAAGTCTTTGTTGACATAATCATTTTGGCTAGAGACATATTTCACAAATCAAACTTTAATAACCACCAAGATTAAATCTTCAGGATGAAGCTAGCGATTTAGATTTCACTCCCCAGGCTTGAAAATAAGACCCTATCTCCTTTGTTGTTGGTTTGTGCTTCTGATTAGCACAGCCAGAGGGCTGAATAGTTCTGGGAGTAACCTAGAGGGTTTCTAAGGAAAAGAAAGTCAGTATGTGTGTGTTGGAATAAGGGCTTATTCTGCTGGAAAATCCCCCTCTTTTCAGCAGTCAGTGTTGGCAGGTATTGCTTTGCTCAGGCTGAGGAATTTGTTGAACTACTTCACTGTTTTAGGGGCTCCCGGGGTCCCGGTTCAAGAGGAAACTTCTTGTCTACACTATTGATTCTGGTCCTGATCTCTTGTCAGTGAATAGGCACTGCTGAGTGTCTTCATGCCCTTGAATATTAATACCGTAGGATCAGAGATAGCAACGTAATGTACACCAATTCCCTGTCCTAATTACTGATTCCAGAGCATTGAGCTCTTGTAAAAGAGCTCTCTACAGTACATGCTGGACACCTCAGGACAGTGAAGTGAGGACACTGTTCTGCTTTCATGCAAAGTGTTAGAGTTACAGCATGACATACATGCGTGTGATTGTGAGTAATATGCTAGCACTCGGATGACGCTAACACGACAAAGTCCTAACTAGACTCAGTATGCCTGCAGCCACTTTTTGTATGTGTGCGTTTAATTTGTTTATGCAAGTGCACATTTGCATGGAGAAACCAGCTAAAGCAGAACCTGTTCTTCCTGTTAAATGTGACGTGTTTGCTATTGGCTTTGCCAGCGGGGTAACACCCACTACAGTTCACTTTTGCTCCAGAGAACAGCTAAAACTAGAGCTGCGTCTAAAGGCCATTGTTTGCATGTGATGGTGTTGTGGCACTGTGCCATTTAGTACCTTATATCTCTCTGTTAAGTCTGACAAGCCACCAAAAAACCTCTGTTTTATTTCCAACATGATGTTGTTGAGAGCCTTCTCCACAATGGCAAGGATATAATTCTGGTTGATAAATACTAAATCCAAATCCAATTGTCTTTTTTGCTTTAAAAAAACAAAACAAGTGTAGTTTGTGTGTAAATGTAGAATGTAAACTCATCTTCAGGTCTTTTAAAAAGGTCACTAACCATACATGACCCACCCGATGTCCTCCGTGGTAGCTATGCTCCGTACTCTTAGTTAAACCAAATGAGCAAATCAACAGCTTTTTGATTTAAAATAATAAAAGGGGAAGATGAGTTACTGCCTCCTGATATTAAAGAAATGTAATTTATATGATGTTGTAGGCTAGCGAAACTGCTTGAGAAACTGAAAGGAGGAAGAGAAACTTGAGTTGAGAACGGGTGAAAGAGTCACACGCAGACAGGAACAACAAAACAAACAAAAACAAAAGCTCATTTTACTGGACTTAACTTTATAAAGATTGTATTTACTAAAAGCAACAGTGTGAACAACCTTGTGTTGTGTGAAGCAGCATGTTAGCCTCATTAAATAGTCTACTCACAGACATCAGTAATGTGAACTAATGTGACTCATTACTGGAGACTGCGAGTCGCTCGTTTATGTGTTCATTTTAGATAATACGTTTCTAATGGAAGTTCTGCACAAATAACGAGCTCTATCAATGTTCTCGGTGCACATGCTGTATCGATTTCAGTTTTACACCAGACAATAATTACATTAACAAACTCTTGATACAGTCTTTTGTTTTAATGTTATTGTCTTTCAAGGGATGTTACATAAACTGTAACTTACCTACACATTATTGAAATAGATGTAAAACAAAAGCGCTCAAGTGAAAAAAAACCACACTGTATTTCCGTGTAAGTCTAAATGTTGAGGAGAGAGAGAGAGAGAGAGAGAGTGTGTGTGTGTGTGTGTGTGTGTGTGTGTGGGAGAAATGAGGGATGGGGAGGGGTACTGTTTGACTAGCTCAATAAAAGGAGCCTTTCAGCTGCACTGGAAACAATTTCCAGCTGAGGGGACATTTATATTAAAGCTTCTCTTTTCGCCGTGTGTGTGCGTGCGTGCGTCAGAGCAGCTTGTTAGCAAGAGTCAACTGTCCCTCTTTCTGATACATTTTGGGACAGGCTGCCATTTTAAATGAGCGTTTAAATCTGTCCCGATGTTCGAACGTCCTGTGCCTGAGCAGTCGGACAGACAATACGTACTGGGCTGAATTAGAGGGTCAGTGTTGAGGCTCTTCATGTCCCAGACAGGGCAGACATTAGCCACAGAGCAGTCATCCAAAGGTCAAGCCTCATCAAATGGATGTACCAACAGGGTCAGCTGGCCTTCAGTCCTCACACATATGCCTTTAATCTTTTACTCCATTGTTCGAGAATTACTTTCTCATACTTTCAAAATGTTAATGGTCAAAAGGCAGGAAAGCAAAAGCATCTCTTATGCTCATACCAAAACATGCAGAATAATAAACAACAAAGCTTTTGCATTTGCAGAGGAGTGTTTCAATTAGTTCCACCGTGGCTATATTTAGACATTCAAAGCACTCAAACATTTATCATCCCGATCCCAGTGCTCGGCACATCTAGGCGATGCTGTCGAATGTGCGTTAACATGTTGAATGTGTTTCCATTCACATCCTCTACAATGCTGACGTACTGCTGAAAGTTGTAGAACTCACGCCTGTGAACTTTAGTTCCACATAACAAGGATCAATCTACTACCGTGTGTGTGTGTGTGTGTGTGTGTGTGTGAGAGAGAGGGAGAGAGTATATATGGCATATATGGCCTTCATGCTGTATTGCACAGATTTGTCATTGCATGTTGAATGCTATAGAGCACTCTGACTATGAATATCTCTAATGATCCCAGCAGGGGTTTTGTGTGTGTGTGTGTGTGGTCTCTGAATGAGCTGGCCGTAATGAAGCATTGGACCTTACACCAGACTGATCAAGGGCTTTTCATCTACTCCCCCCCCCCCCCCCCCCCCCCAGTTCTTGTAATGCTGAAGCATTGGTTTTTCTCGAGGGGAAGTAGCATAACTTTGACTCACACAGAGGACATCAGATATCGACCTATTGTTTAATTTAATTGGACATTTTTATGAATTGGCCGTGCTGTGCCAGAGATCATTTAGTTAAACATACGGTTACCAGAGGAACGGCAGCGTTCACTGACTCTTAAATCTGTACTCTAGGCTAGTGGGGTTGAAAGGTTGGATGATTCCTCTCCTTAGACAATTTTGCACAATCTACCATTTCTAAAGACGGCACATATTTTATAGTGACTTTTTATATTCGTATCGCAATTTTCTTCTATACAGTTTATTTTAATTCAGATTTATTGTACATATTTTTATAGTATATTGTAATTTTCTTCTATTCTATATTTACGTTTCTTGATTCTCGTACTGGCTTTTATTTTTTATTTCATTTTCTCTTACTATGTTTATGTTATGCACAATACACCAAAGCCAATTCCTTGTACATGAAAACAAACTTGATTCTGCTTTGTGCGTGAGTAAGGCTGCTGCGTTTTAGCTCATTTCAGCGGACTTCCATTTAGCTCGGCACAGAATAGTTCAGTCAGCTGATCTTGGTACAGTTACAGTTCATAGTGTGGTTTAAGGTTGTTGAATAAACAGGGTTATATCTGTGAAGTGTACATCATTCCCAAAGTAACCTTTACGCTACCTCTGCATGCACTTTATTGTGAACTCGGGTGGATATATAGAGAGAAAATTCTTTATTATACTATCCAGCATTGCTGTAAACCTCTTAATTATGGTCAAGTAACACACAACATCCCCTAAACGGCTCCCTTTGGCTGATTATGTCATCTGTATTCATCTTTTTGTCCTGCATTTGGGTGCAACAATGTTTGTCAAAGATCTTGATTGGGTCCCCAGCCACCCCTCCTCCTCCTCCTCCTCCTCCTCCTCCTCCTCCTCGAGCCCTGTTCCTTCCTGTTGTTGCTTGTATAAGCGGTTGCCTCCACTGTCTCCCCACTGAGGCTGCCTTTTTCCTGTTGCGCTCAACACAAACACAACCAGTGGCTCTGATCTCTAACCAGACAACAATGAAAAAGGAAACTCCTAAAGATGCATGTATTACATACTGCGAACACAGACAGTTTGTGTCTGTTGTGATAATTTATTCAATTAATTTCACTTTAATTTAGTACTTAAATGTAGAACTGGGGCATCCTGTGGGCTTGTTGAGATGCTTTCTCATGATGGGGAAATGTTCTTGCGGTGAATGCAGCTAGTTAGTTTTGTTTCTATGGTTACCTCCCCTGCTTGCCTGTGCCGCGTCAGTGACAATTTTGAGCGGTGTGCCACGCCAAGGGCTGCACTTCCGCCTGGTCAGGCGGCACCGCTCTCTCCATAAGAAAACAACGGCACAGCCAGCGCAGAGCCGTTTTACCGCTGATCATGTGAAAGCAGCTTTAGTGGATTCTGTTGAATTAACACTTATTGAGGCCATAGTTGGTGTTGCAATAGCCACGTTATATTGTGTAAGTGTGGATAAAAAGGTTAGACCTACAATGAAGTCCAGTGTTTCCCCTACCATTGTCTTGGAGGGGCGCTGCTCCCCCCCAACGGAGCCCCGCACCTCCCCTGAAATTCAAGGTGTTTTTCACAACTCACTCTTCACATTGAACAGGTGCTCTTTTATTAAATAAACTAAACGCTTATGTTATTGATCTAATTTTATGTGCACGTTTCAGTTTGTACTGTCTACTTTTCACATTCACATTCTCTCCTTCGCTTCGTTTTGCGAAGGGTGGGGCTTCGCACCTGACGCACACACACGTGCGCACACACCTACAGAGCGGAAGAAAGGAGAGGAGAGAACTAAATAGTGTGTGTGTGTGTGTGTGTGTGGGTAATACCCCTAGTTGTTTCTGTCCCGTGCCATCTGGTAAACTCCAGCACAGAGGGCATTTTAGCTTTAGCAGTCTCTATCTGTGTGCATCTCTCACACACATGTAGACACACGTTTTCTCTGCTCCACACACATGGCATAACGTGAGTTGTGACTGCAGGGCAGTACTCTCTTCTGGGGGAGAGTAAGAAAATGCAGTGTTGTGAATGTAACTGCTGTCTCCCAGCAGTTTCTCCTCTCTACTCTGATATCGTTGCTCTCATTCTCTGTTCTGTCTCTCTCATGTTACATCAGTTTCTCCTTTTTAAATGTCTACTAAGCCTTTATAGTATCTGAAGAAAGGGACAAAGATAGCAATAGAAAGGGAATGAGCTTTGGAGCCTCATGTGTGCAGCAATGTGCTGTGCTTCGTCAATGAGGTGAAAACCATCTACAAAAACAACAACTTGTCTGGATTTGAGATACAGAATTGGATTTACCTGCCAACAGTTCACTTTGAAATAATGGATTTTGTCTTGAAAGGTTTTTCTCAATTCACAGCCCTTCATTTCACATTTCAGGCTGAAAACGCAACACTAAATGTTCACCTGGCAGCAGCAGTATTATAAACAGGATCAAGACAATGATAGATGATAGAAGATATCTTACTGGATGGATTTATTTGTATCCATTGTAACCCTTATCAGTAAATTCCTGCTGTAGACGAAGAGGAAAACCAGCAAATGCCTGTACATTTAGAGATTATTTTCATTATAGATAAATCTGTGAAGGAACTTTTGATTAATACTTAAATTGTATAGTATAACATACCAGAAAACATACATTTTGTCTCAATATATTCAGTATACAATTATATGAAGCAGAGCAACAAACTCACATTTGAGAAGCTGGAGTCAGCGAGGGATTTTTGCTTATTAAATGGCTTAACCGATTAATCAACTATCACGTTTGTTTTTTCTGTGAAATGATTTTGATTAATGACTAATCATTTCAGCATTACAGCATTTTTTCACAAGACTTATTTTACAATTTCATTGGGGCCAGCTGTTAATGTGAAAATGCATAAAATCCCTTAATGCGTATAGATTTCAATATCCTGAACCTTAATTTTAGATGCAAAAATTAAAAACATGCCTAGGAAAGAACAATCGGAAAGGTTACAAATCAAGTTAATCCTCACTGCAGGGCTTCGGCTACACACCGCTGGGGAGACCACCTACGAAACAGGATAGGTGGGTGTAGAGACCGGAGGAGGGAGGAAGGGGGGAGAGAAAGGGTAAGGCTGAGGTCACCCCAGCGTATGTAGTTCTCTTGGGAGGGGGAGAACAGCATGGGGATGCTTTACTTGACTCCAGGGCTTTCACAGCCGGGGTGCAGGAAAACACGGGGGAGGAAGTCACATTGGTGAGACACCCTGTGATGTAAGTGAGGAGGAGGAGGTGGAGGAGGAGGAGGAGGAGGAGGGAGCAGACAGGGCTGCTGCAGAGCAAATGGTAGGACGAAGAAGGACAGGAGGTCCTTTCATCACAGCCATCATCAGGGATCCTCAACACTGTGTGTGGTCCCTTCACACCAGCAGCATGCCGACATGATTGTGTCTCTGCTCGCAAGAGTTGATTTTCACAGTCCCTGAACAGACAGAATATAGACGAAGAAGCTGGAGGAATAATATGTAGTGAAACAGAACTGCACCAAAAATAAAGAAATTAACGAATGTCAAATCAAGACCTTGATTTATCTTTATAATAAATATAAATCCGTTTCTAAAGTGGTTTTGTATGAACTGTCCTGATGCAACTTTTCATCATGCTCATAAATGAGATACAAAGGACATCATGTAACGCTGCATTGTGCTGTTAAACGACAGTGAGTTCCACAATGAAAATCTGGCTTGGATGTCAGAAGAAAATTAGTTAAGAAGACATGGTAGACAAGTAGTTGTGCTGTTCGGCCGTCTAAGAGAGGGGGACAGACAGTCTAGACGCTGACAGAGGGATGAGAGGAGAATCGATTGAAGCATAAAAGAGCAGTTTCACATCTCGGCCCACAGCTTCAAAAAGCAGAGCCTCAGCAGCAGGCATTTTGAGTGTGCACGCAAAATGGTTGCGTGTTCACATACGAGCAAATGTGTGTGTGAATGTAAAACACCAAATAGTTAGTGGATGACTGAAGGAACTAAGTGGATTTCACATTCATGCTTCCTCTTTTCGGCGTCTCTCTATGACCTTCATTGTTCCCTCTCACTCTCTCCTATTTCCTCCCTCACTATTATGGCGTCTGCATATCGGCACGTTGGAGGTGATGTGTGATACAGGACTCTGCAAATCTTTTTCTCTCCTCCGACTGTTAAATCTCTCTGCTTGTTGGTCACTTCCACTTCCTCCATTTGTGTTTTTAGGACAGTCTGTCGTTGCCTGTGTTGTGTTTCCTTTCTCTCTCTCTGCAAGTATTTATTGGAGTTTTGTCCCTGGTGAGATGAGGACGGCACAGCCTCCCCTAGCTGTGGCTGTCAGCAGAAAAAGATGGTTTCACTTGAATATTTCCACTAAGGGTCACTCTCTCACTTTAACCACCTTTTCGCTGCTCATTTATAATGTGTCTTTACTCCTTGTGTTCACTCTGTAAAGTATAGAAAAGCTCCGTAGATGTTAGTGAGGCCAAGACTTTGTTTCTTCTTTGGCCACTTGAGTCCAGCTGAAACAAGTTGTGAACACAACCTTTAAATTAATATTGCAAACTTGTAACGATACAGTCAACAGCGTAAATGTCATTTGCACAGAGAAACAAGTTGCACAGTACAATGAAATTGTAGTTTGCTTTAAAAAACAATTAAGCTCATTAAGTCACACGCTATATCCCATCTTTATGCTAGGCTAAGCTAACAGATATGAGAGTGGTATCAATCTTCTCAACTCACTTAAATAAGGGTATCTTCAACAGCCACTGACAGAAAGACTAATTTAAACTCACAAAATAAAACTAACAATGCGAGTCAGATATAACATTGTGAAATGATCCAGTGTCTGTGCCGCAGACCAGAACCTTTTTCCGCTCTCGTCACCCCTGATGCCTCGAAAAATGAGGAAGTGACAAATGAGGACATGCTTGTGTAAATATTTAGCCGGGCTTGAATCTTAACAACTTGTCACCATGCTAGCTAACACTGCTGCGTGTGGTACGGTACATCAGCTCTTCATCACAACACAGTGTCCCATCAGTGTGTGGGTTACTAGTAGGTAATACGCAGTAGTGTACCTCCGTTATGGCTCACATTTAGCATGTTAATTCATTTGGCCCTGGGGTGTTGAACAGCCATTTTGAAATGTGAAGCAGCAAGAAGTAGAGATGAGGGAGAGGCAGGAGGCAGCCAATGTGTGAAATGTGTGATCAAAGGCACCTACCTGACGTCTGTCAGGAGACAGAAATGCAGCCCTGGGTGTGCTTGAGTTAAGCGAGGCAAGTTTTCAGAGAAGACACCAGGAGGGGAGATGACAGCATGAGAGGAGCTCTATCTGTTTCTGGAGAGAGGAGAAGCTGCTGATGGATTAAAGGGTTATCTGTTTGTAAACGAGGAGAAGGGAGTGATGAAGAGAGAGGACCGAGAGCGCAGAGCTGTCAGGTACAGTGCTGGCTGGAGCGCAGGAAACTGCCTATCATGCTGGTGACAGGAAGGAGAGGGAGCGAAAAGAGTGGTTTCATGGTTGTGATGAGGACTTCAGCATATCAAACGATAGGTATTTTTGAATGACAGTACAAAAGGAAAAGGGTTTGGAGAAAGATATAAGGTATGATGGGACAACTTAGTAATGAGGCATATGACTGATAGGGAGAGCAACTAAAGGTAGAAGGGACTTTTGTCGCTCATTTTCTCACGGCTCCAAAACCTCAATGTCAAATAATGATTAATAATTATAGAATATATATGTATTTTTAGTCTTTGCAGAGGAGTAGTGAGTGGAGGGCTCCTTTTGCTTTAGTGCTGTAAAACTGCCACAGGATGTTTGATTCTATAATGAAGGAAATAATTCTTAATTTAACAACACTATTAGAACTGTAATGTAGCCATTAGCCGCCTCTGCCACAGGAAGTTAGCATGATGCAACAGAAAGTGCTTCTGATAAAGGTCTGTGGTGTTGGCCTTTACAATGTATCCTCTCTTTAATGATTGATGACATTAATAGAGTGCTGCAGGGTTGACGTGTTTTTGTAGGCTAACACTGGAAGTTAGCATCGCACTGGTTCCATCGATAACAGGCCAGTGGGATTTTTCTTTGGATTATTTCTGAAAATAACAATAATACAAGTTAAGATACTTACAAGTTTTGTGCAGCAAGATAAAAAGCACTTTTATGTTTTTTTGAGGCGTAAATTCAATCGCCAGAAGAAAAAAGCTGACGTTTGGTTATACACGAACTGCACCACGGTCGCATAACTCGTCACCACCTCTAAGCTAAAGGCGGACTAGTGTTCAGCGTGATGACGTTCAGAAGTCTCATTTAGCCTCTAGCTATTTTAACACGTTTTCTGACACGTGAAAGCTTCAAAATTCAAGAATTGGGTATTTACTGGCATATTTTATGTTGAGGAACAGAACGTTTACATCTCTTACACTTGTGTAGGCATCAGGCATCTAACCAAAAACCCTTTGACTTCGAGACGAGGGAACCGGAGGTGCAGAAATGGTAACTCATTTCTGGCTTTTAGGACTCATTCCTGCAGCACTCTATAGAAACCTACAGGAAGAAGGTCTGTGCTTTATGTCCAGTGAACAGGCTGCTTACTTTGAATACAAATAGGGGCATAAAAGAAAACTACTGGGAATTGATCCCAGGCCAACAGACTCACATGTGTGGATTTAGAGTTAACCCCCTAAATATTACAAGCTTATTATCATGCTTCTGCTTTACAGGTATCAAACCTGTTATAGCTCCCACTTGGGGGCAGCAAAAAGTAATTGTAAAGACAACATTGTAGACTTGTGTACATCGGATCGTATATCGACGATTGAAGGGATAACGTGTGGTGATGGCCTAGTGGTACGCCTTCCAAACAAAACTCTAGAAGGTCGGGAGTTCAATACCAGGCTGCCACCTGAGCAAGGTACTTAACCCTGAGTTGCTCCAGGGAGACTGTCCCTGTACTTAGTTCAATGTAAGTCGCTCTGGATAAGAGCGTCTGCTAAATGACCTGTAATGTAATGTAATAATGGACTATTGGTTTCTCCTACATCTGCCATAAGGTGATTTTAACTAACTTAATAACAATAATCTTTAGAATCTGTGATCCACTGTGGTGGAGCGGCATGTCCACCCTCTGAGCCCCGTTAATCAGCACGAGTGACAAGTGAACTTTAAATTCTTAATTACAAACCAGTTTGCTGTCTTTTGCCGAAATTCTAACGTCAAAAATATTTAAAAAAATGATTGGACGATATGAAAAAATAGAAACATTGAAGTTGATATATTAGCAAACAGTTGCTTTGTACACATCCAGCAGCTACAGAGCAACGTTAGCATTCTTTAGAGCCACGTTTCTGGCCAATATTCACTCTCTTTTTGCTCTGTTGGTCTCAACTAACTCATGAGGGAAACATGTGGCTCTTTAACTGCTAAATGCTCCACTATGTTCACCAGCTCGTAGTTAACTATGTCCGTCTTCTGTTTGGTGCTGAGCAGGTTATTTATAAAACAAGTATTGTATTAACAACTTAAAGGATGTTCCCTCAGCCTCATCCTGTATTATTGTAATGTCATCATGACCTTTGTGATACAGGTTTTGCTGTCTAGATTTCTTGACTCCAGCCCCTCCTCACCCCCCAGCTTCTAAAGATAAAAGTACAATTCTGGGTTGTACTGTAGTAGAGTCAAATGATTGCTTTCAATATGATGTCTACAGATACGTCCATGCTATTGTATGGTAGTGGTTATTCAGGTATGGCACATGTTGGAGGAAAGACCAGTTGTTTGCTTGTTCGACACATGATGAAACTCAATCACTCTCACATTAAAGCTGACATTTCAAGCTTCAGCCATGCAACTATATATTTCTATCAACGTTGAAATATTAACGCAACTCCGACATTTGTCCTGTTCACGCTGAGTGGTCATTTCTGTTGCCAAAAACGGAAAGTCTGTGAATGCTTTGCTGAGCAATGCATTGTAGTGTGAGCGCTGTTTGCCTTTAAGCAAACACTGTTCATTTTGTGCAACAATCAGAACAATGATCAACTAAAAATACACACATGGTTTGAGAGAGAATGAGCAAATCTGTGCAAAAGTACAAGATGTGATATCAAATTGTAAATTCTAACTTTCGATTATAATATTTTTTGGCTCTGAAATCCAGTAAATCAGTTGAATTCGCTGTCATGGAGCAAGTTATAAGCAACGACGATCTGTTTTGGCTGAAATGGTTGTTAAATCATCGCTGGGCTGATGTTGCACGAACTTTAGATGAATAGACTTGAGCTGATTTAAAAAGTAAAGCACAGTAAGTCAGTGCGTGTGTCACTTTTAACCTCCAGCTTTGAGTCTGAAGGACTTCACAGTAATGTACACAGTAATTTTTCTACCTGACAAATGATAAAATGCTCTTTGAGGAAACGCATGTTTTCCTGCTGTATGTGCTGAGTCACTGTAACTGATGAGGTTAGAAATGTTTCATTTTAGCCGTACTGAAGCAAGACCCAAAAATCTGTTCCAACACAATTACGTGCTCATATATACACAGAACATTGAAATGAGTATTGTACCGACAACTTAAAAGATGCTTTTAAGCCTTAAATAAAGAACTGAAGTACCTGTAATCACATTGAAGAACAGCTGGAGTTGTTATAATATAATGGCACATTATTATTTTTGATTACTTGAGGGCTCTCTGCCAGGGCTTCCACATAGTGCACATGCATAAAGACGGATAAACAAAACTGCACCGATGACTAACTAGCTCCGTGGTTACCACAAGTGTTGGCATGGCAACCACACGATCATGACTGTAGGCATAATCTGCAGTGTTGGAATAAATCTTCACCGGTCACATCGCCTGGCTGGGGCTTTATTTTTGTCAACAACAGGAGCTGTTTTATCCTCTCAGTCAGGCACCTGTTGGAAAGATTCCCACTCACTTTCTGTTGGACTTTTCAATAGTAAAACCTCCCTTAATGTCTTACTCTTTTTCACAGTTTACTTCCTCAACCTTTGTCCTTTTTATGAAAACAACAGATGCCTAATGTTTTGCATACGGTGCGTGTTATGTTATACAAGTGGTGGGTTAAGTAGGTCAAAGCAGACTGACACACTAGCCATTATAGATAAGGGCCCCATAAAGATGGTTACGTTAATAATAAACAAACTTCAGCTGGGTCAAGGTCCAACTGTATATTTTTAGATCTTTACTGCAGTGAAAAGGCCTGTCGCATCTCTTAGCTGACTGCGGTGACGCAGATTAAACACATATGGTCAAGCTATATTTGGATAGCCTACAAACTCATTCTAACTGTGATTCAAAATGTTAATGAATTAATTCAAAAATAAACGAGATGCATTAAAAGTGCCTAGTATGATATAGAAATTACAATCTGTAGCAAAGCATGGGCATAGCCTCACCCACAGGATTTACATTTCTTAGAATCATACAAAATAAGAGAAATATCTTTCTTTTGTCGCGTCATAACTTCAATCGAACCTTCAACGCTTTTATAAATATTAAAGAGAACATATTTTGAGAAATAAAAAAAAAAACTAAGTTTAAGAAAGTATTTACGAACGGATTGGAATAATACACACATGCACACGCACACACACACACACACACACACCGAGATTACAAATCCTGGCCTTGGGCTTTGTTTCTCGTATCACACTATCATTAGTCAACTGCTGTTTCGTAACCGCTCTGTCTGCGTGTACGTGCACACACAAAGCGTGGAACTCTTACAAGGAAAAAAAACATTTAGAATATTGTATTAAATATATCAAACTCAAAATGCAGCTATTTGACAAATCAAAAGTTTATTTCCCTGTCGACTTGCTCGCTATTGTAACATCTGAGGAAGTGAAGCTGCATTCAGCCTGCTCTTCCATCACATACAGTAATTCTCTAAAACTACCCTTTTCAGTGTGTTTTTAATTAAAGAAAACAATGGCTCCATGATATAATTTGTGTGCTAATGGAGGCTAATAATTGCAAAATCACTGAGTCCTTGCAAAGCGGTTTAATTTACACAGTTTGGGCTAATAAAAAAAATGGGACTTGTCTTTCAGGCTGCTGTTTTTCTTCTGTATCTTTAGATTAACATTTTGTCCAACAAGCCGCAGCAGAGGCTATTATGTCTCCTGTTACGCAGCTTTTAATATTTACCTAAATTAGTTGACAGCCGAGCCAGAAAGAAAAGCGCTTCCAAGTAATTATCAATAAAATCAGCAACTGATAATTCATGTGGGATTTGTATTCTCAAAGTGCTGCTTATAACTACATTCTTAAGTTGATAGATGAATTTTTCTTGAGAATTAATTGTCAAGTTAAAGCAGGCTGGCTGCTGGATCCAGCTGGCTTGTTTTAAACAGACGCCAGTCAGGATAATCACCCACCTCCTCTCTTAAACTCATTCATACAGTTAGGAATCCACACTGACAGCAGCAGCTAACCTAACTGCGCAGACTATATATAAAGCTGCTCTAATATATTCCCACAGGAAGGCTTCCCACTCTATAATTTGTTGACTGTTGCAGAGGGTCCAAAGAGCAGCGATACTCTTTAATGCACTGATAAACACACACGCACGCACACGCACACGCACACACTTACACGCACACGCACTATTGCCTTGAGAAAGAGTTGAGAGTAGTACTCAGGGAGGAATAATTATAGATGGCATTGAGTTTCCTGCTCTCCATCGTGTGCAAACAGTGTTTAGAGGGTTTGCTTACTTCACATGTTTACACCATGGCACTACTTGGCAGCAGGGTCACATTATTGTAGTGTGTCTGAATGTCTGCAGTGGAGGCTGTGTCACCGCTTTCATACACAAGTAGTTCTTTAATTTCTTTTCAGAAGTGGATAGGAATAGAAGCTGCTGCACCAGGATGTGTCAGCATTACAAATACTTTCACATTGGGGAAGTGAGATACTCACTATCTTCCAGTTCCACACAAGCTCTGCAAACTGGTGAAGCCTTCATACAGCTGTCTGACATCATGAGCTGAGAATGAGAGACTAGTTGTACGCTAGGACGTGCTCTTTGTAAGCATGAGTAACTGACTGTTTGCCTGCAGATATGTGTATGTTCTGTATAATTAAGTGTATGCATGAAATAGTGCTCTCCCCCCATACCTGGAGCTGTTCCATAGAATGGATGGTAATTGAATATACTTCCCTGAGCTGTCTATGAAACCTCATTATCAGCCCCTGTGCGGAATAGAGTCCATGGAGAAGACACAGGGGCCCTCGAGGAGAGGGGGGAGCGAGAGGGAAAAGAGCAAGAGAGAGTTGACAACTTGATTCAGTGAAAAATCTCAATGAAAATAAAGGGTGAGGAAAAAGACGAAAAAAAGCACGACAAAAGCTCACCTGTTGAGATATAGATGGGTGACAAATTGAAGAAAAAGTGTCTTGGTAAGGTGTTGCCCCACCACGAGCCACTAGAACAGCTTCAATGTCACTTATGCATTGATCCTGCATGTCCCTGAACTCAACTTGAGGTTTTGATGCTGATGGAGAGTGCTGGCTAGCACTTCCTGTAGGTGTTAAATCAGGTGACTACGAAGGTCATCATGATTGGCATCATTCTAATACTAATCAAACCATTCATGAGCTTTGTACCTCGTATGGAAGCACCTGCATCTATTTATCTTTGTACTTAGGCTATTCATTTCACTAATCAAATGAATAACCTAAATACATAGATAACGATACATTCTATAAAATAAAGAAAGCAAAGAAGGCTTGAGAGGGGGAGAGAAGCAAATAAAGAGATTAAAAGAAAGTTGTGCAGGGTTGATGATAAGAGGAGACAGGCTGAGTTTATGTTGTTTAATTGAAGCTAGCACGGTGCCTCTTGTTATTCTGGCTTTGTACATCCCCTCACTGTACGAGGTGCAGAGCGAAAGATTGACGAGTGGGGGAGAGACGCAGAGGGAGGGAGGGGGTGCAGAGATTGCTGCAAGGAGAGGAAGACAATATGATGTGACACTGTAGGAAATGGGCAGAAGGGAGGAGGGGTAAAGCTTTCTTGCAGGTGTTATCAGGTTAAGCCACCCACTACTGGCTGTCGCCATGGTGACACCATGGTAACGACCAGGTGTTCAACCAGGACGAAGCAAGACCTTGCTTATCTTAAGGAGCTTCGTCTGTGTGCTTCTTCCTCATTATTTCTGTCTTCATCCGTCTCATTCAGTCTTTCTCAGGTATTGCTTTTCTACAGGGTGTGTTTATTTCCCTTTTTGTTTATTTGTAAAGAACTGTCAGCAGATGTAATAACTTTTCACTCACCAGCATTTTGCAAATTCCTGCTTTATGATCTGTATCTCATCCATGTTGCTGAAATTGTCCCTCGTGAATCACAGAAGGAAACTGCTGCAATTACGACTATTTTCATTATCGATCTGGCGATTATTTACTAGAATAATCAAATTATGGTTTAGTCTTTACAATGCCAGAAAATATATTATAAATTATTATATAATTATATGTGTGTGTGTGTGTGTATGTATGTATGTATGTATGTGTATATATATATATATATATATATATATACACACACACACATACATACATACATACATACATACATACATACACATATATATATATATATATATGGGGGGTGTACTCACTTTTGTTGCCAGCTGTTTAGACATTAACAGCTGTGTACTGAGTAATTTTCAAAGGACAATAAATCTATACTGTTATTCAAGCAGCACACTGACTACTTTAAGTTATATCAAAGTTTCAGTAGGATAATGTTATCCCCTGAAAGGATATAACAGAATATTTGCAAAAATCTAAAGGGTGTACTCACTTTTGAGATATACTGTGTGTATATATATATATATATATATATATATGTGTATGTATATATATATATATATATATATATATATATATATATATAATGTGTGTGTATGTATATGTGTGTATATATGTGTGTATATAAATACATATGTGTATATATGTGTGTATATAAATACATATGTGTATATATGTATATGTGTGTATATAAATATATGTGTATATGTGTATATGTATGTATGTATGTATGTATGTGAGTGTATGGCTCCTCCATTCTTAAACCTCTAAGCTGATTTGATAACATGCTTACGGAGATGTCAGTTTCAATCAGTTAGTGTTAGCTCTGTTACATCACTGCAGCCGGCTCTGTGTGCAAGTATGTATACGTGTGTCGGTCAACAGAGTGGGTTTGTTGGGGCAGGGGCGGGCGTGTAGAGGTCTGACAGACGCTCGGCACATGGAAACACACTAGAAACAATGACACACACGTGTTTGTGCCATGCACTCACTGCAGGCTAGACACAAATATAGAAAGCAAAGTCAAACACACACCACAGACCTTTGCTCTGGCTCTTAAAATGCATACTGTGACACTGCTGAAAACACATCATAACAGTTAAGAGATAACCTCTAATATGCATCCTAATGCCAGGCATTTGATATGCAAATGAGTTTTAAGTGCAGAACAGCTAGAGCTGCAACAATTAGTCGATTTAACCTTTTCAAGTCATTTATCATGCAAAAGATGGTAGAAAATGCTGTTTTCAGCCTGTCAAATTGTAGCGCTGGGCCTCGCGTCTTTAGTGTGAATATAAGTCGCACCAATCAAATGTCAACAATGAATTTGTCTCTTTGTCATTATTATCTGTTGGCATGTTTGACAGTCAGATGTTGTTGATACTCATACAGTGTGTGTGGGGTGTTTAATGATGAATTAAGTTTCTGCTTAATGTGCAATTGTGTTTTGGTAAAGGAATGTGCAAGAAGTTGTGTTTTATCAGGATTTTGATATAGCATAGCCAGCAGGTTATTGTCCACTGTATTTTCTCTATCGTTCAATATATGCTGTTTTGTACTATGTATGACTGTTGTTTGTTTCAGTATTCTTAAAGTTTGTGCTCACGACATAAATCATGTAGTAGACCACATAGTGGCACTCTGCTCAGCTGACAGGAAAGTGGACTTGCACACTGTGAATACGAGTCTCACACTATTAATAATTTATTATTATACTTGGCCGTCACCACTGACTACTGGGATAAGCAATCCTGGGGCAGGTTGCACATTTTAACAGCCTGTACTTTTTCAGCTAATTGTTGGTGTTTTGTGGGCTGTTTTACACAAAGAGCCAAGATGCCCACAGTGTCTTTCAAAAATGATAAGAATCTAAGTTTACTTTATGTACCCAGGAAATTAACCTTAAAAATGCAATACAAAATAAAAAAAGTAGCAATGAACATTTTATTGGAAAATGCAGTTGGCCCATTGAGTATATATGTAGAAAACCAGGTAGTTGACGATATGCATCGTTTCTCTTTATTTACAGTTAAATGAGCAAACTTCTATTTGAAGAATATCATATGATAAAGTATATGTTCAAACAATTATACATGGGGTTTCAACTCCAGACGAAGGAACAAAGCAAAGTGAAACATCTGGCTTGTGAGTGGTAAAGTTGAGAAGGTGACAAACTGTCAGAAATGACAGAATTGGGAACCAAAGAAACAGAGCGTTAGAGTGATGAGTGAAAAGTAAGGAGGAAGCTTGAGAGACAGATGGGAGTTAATCCTGCGGAAGGACACTCCTTAGGGTCCTCATATCCTTCTCCTGTTTCCTATTAAATGACTTCACTCGAACCTGTTCGCTTCCTGATCTGACTGTGTCTAATGTGACATATGGGACGGTTGCTTGTGTTCTCTTCTATTTGATGTTTCTCATATAGCTCTCTAACCTACATATCTTGTTTTTTTTTTATCTGTGTTGCAGATAAACCTGCGTCTTATTTTAGTCAGCGGGAAGACGAAAGAATTCCTCTTCTCTCCCAATGACTCGGCAGCGGACATTGCCAAACACGTCTATGACAACTGGCCGATGGGTGAGTAGTGGCTCCATTTAGATGCCTCATCATTGTTACTGGCAATGGCAGTCGATGAAGATATAGCAGTAGTTACATCTACATGTGTAGTCTCAAGGTTAAGGCAATAAAACCCGTCTGAAGTAATGCGGCCATTTCTTTTTTTTCCAATCAGACTGATTTATTTTTGACTCTTTTCACTATTATTTTTAAATGTTCACAAAAGTCTCACAGGTAGGGTTGGGCCGGTGTAAAAATGTTCACACCGGTTTGATATTTGATATATGAATGAGACTGTAGTGACTCCAGTCCACTCAGTTTTTCATCACGTGGCACCAATGTTGACATTTTTGTTCAGTTTTAGTTTTCTTTGAGGCTAAGCGAGTTGGAAAAATCTGTGTTTTTTTCAGGGGCGGCGAGTCTGGAAATAGGAGAGTGCCGTGAAGTATCACAATGCGGCATGTCCACGAGCGCTGTCTCGCGCCTAGTCGCCACCGGTGTTAAAAATAATACGGGCGGCTGTTTTGAAGTGCGTCTTTCGGCGGACGTGCATTTTGGCCATAACTCGTTTGAGCTTTCTAGTAAACGAACGCAACGTTCACTGTATCCCATATTGGTGTTATTTTATCACAGCTGCTGTGTGTTTGCAGAAGCTGTAATGCTAACAAATTAGTAGGGTCGTTTGGATCCTGATTCTGGTTCTGCTTCTGGAATTCGATTCTTAGGCGGTCAAAAGAGGTCATATCCTTATTTCACAAAGAAAACAGAAACGAAAACCTTTACACAAATGTATATTCACCATTCACTTCATAAGGTTTATGGAACCTGTAAATCAAATGCTTACGGTTCAATTTGGTTGCTGTTATTAAATAATATGATTCAATAACGATCAGTTCAGAATTTTTTTTTAAATTCACAAGTTAAAGAGAAGTTACAATTTACCCCGGTCTCCCCTACTGTAACACTGAAACCTGCCAAAGTGACGCAGACAGGGTCCAGCATACCTACGTATGTTGGACCCGATCGCGTCACTGCTTACAAAAGTAAAACAAAAAGTAAATAAATCACTAATCGCACAATACGACATACTGACTTCGCTCTGCTCTGCCCGAGTCTGTCTCACAGTCCCGGGGATGTGAGTACAGCGCGCCACGTGAAGACAGACGGGCAGGCTCGTTTACTTAATAGAGGAAATGGCGGTCAATATAAACAAAATAGGAGTTGAAACGCGTGTACATGTTTATAGCAGTGTGGGTACGTGCCAATCTTTGGTGTAGGGTAATTAGTGTGCTCCTCCTTTCAGCATGATTATCATTACATACAGGAATGTAGGATTGCAGTACAGCCACCTCCTTTCTGTAATACACCCACTCCTAACTGCTGCTACACCAGTGTTAGAATTCATTCACCTTCAAATCTGTGATTGTAGTCTAGTTTTAGAGAAGCCCCCACAGTGCATGAAGAACTAATACAGTTTTACTAAGAGCCGTTTTCCTTTCAGTCCGATCTGTTTTATAAGCGCCCAGTGTTCCTCCCAGACAACACATCTGAACCCTGTGAGACCCAGAGCAGGCACTCAGTCAGCACCAACACCCTCCGCTTAGCTAGAGACAAACATCTGGTCGCCAGACGCTACTGCCGTGCAACTCCCCCCACTGTTTTCTCTCTCATTTAATGCCTTCACTTTTGTCTGTAGCTCTTCCCAAGCCACACCTAGTGTTCTTCTCTTGCTTTCCTTCTTTCTCACATTCTGTAGTGCATCCCACAAAGCCCTCACATTATACATTCTGCATGTAATGATAAAATAAAGGCCTTACATGTCTTAGAATATCTTCAGTACGGTTGTTGGTGGTCTTTTTCTTTCACCATGCGATGACTGATTTCTTTTCATTACACTGTTAAGTGTTTTATATTGACGCACGACAGGACTAACGCAGTCGTTTAAAATTCAAAGCCTTTTCATTATATCTGCTGATTTTAGTCAGAGCCCCATAAAAATTAAATCCCTTGTGTCCCTAAACTAGAGTCTGGGAACCTCCGTTAGCAATGTTCAATAAGGAACTGACTTTTACAGCACATTCAACCTCGGGTAGCAATAAAAAAAGGTTGTGAAATACAACCTGCATGTTATAGAGCTACAATAATGTAGCAATTTAGATAAAAAAAGAATAGCAAACTTTAAACAACAATCAGGAAGAAAACAAAGAAGACATAAGCGGGAATGACGAAAATATATGAAGCTTGTCTTTTGTCTTATTTTGTGTCGATGTTTTTCTTTTAACTCTCTCTTTTCATCTGCCCCTTTATTTTCAGACTGGGAGGAAGAGCAGGTCAGCAGTCCTAACATCCTGAGGCTGATCTACCAGGGCCGGTTTCTACACGGCAACGTAACACTAGGAGGTGAGAAAACACAGAAAGTACACCTCCCTAAAGTACATGCTCATAGACATGCACACAAAATCACAGCAGTGTGTTGCTGGAAAGTTCTTTGCTGTTCTCATCTTTTTCCTGAGCCGCAGAACAGAGGTACCTCAGTGCTCCGGACAAGCCTGCTTTGACGGAGAGAGGGAGGAGAGAGGAAATAGGGGAAAGAGACTGGTCAGGAAAGGGGCAAGACTGGCGTTAGAGTAGACCTCAAGCAGCACAAAGAAGAGACAGGAAGGAGGGGGGTGGGGCGGGGGCGTGAAAATAAAATGTGAAGAGAAAAAGAGGATGGCAGCCCACTTCACTTCTCCCTACCTTTTTAGGGTTTTTAAATCCACTTAACCCAATTTTGATTTGACTGGTGTTTCGTGTGGTTAATGGGGTTACAGCCGTCACTAACCCTTTTACACTCATCCCATTACTGCCATCTATCTGATAATTCCCTTAACGTATTTTGCAAGCGGACACAGAATCCTCTTAAAGGTCCAGCCAAAACTCCCACTGGTTTTGAAGTGTAAACATAGACGCCACACCCATGAGTGAAGGCACGCGTCACCTTATTGACGAGCAGTTTTTGGGGAGTTGAGTAACATATGATCACGTTATCAAAATGCATTTCCACGACAAGTCGACACAAGATTATATTGATTTATCTCACAGTCCTATCGGAAGTGAAAGCATTTAAAACGTTCTTGTCTTTGAAGAGCTTGCCGAGTTATTTTATCTGTAAATTGAGCAATAATTGAGTTTGTTTAAATATTTGGTTTGCATAAAGGATTAAATTATTTTCCTTACATGCAAGAGATTATTATTCTGCAACAAAATGACCTCCGCACATTATTATTTTGTTTGTAGCCTTTCAGTGAATCATGATTTCAGAAAAGCTGTTTGCTGATGATACTGATGTTGAAAGACAGACATGCTGTTCACTGAATAACCTTTGCATCCTTTCTCCCTCTCTAACTCTTAATCTGTCTCTCTCTCACTTCTCCCCCGCTAGCTCTCAAACTGCCCTTGGGGAAGACCACAGTGATGCATTTAGTTGCCAGAGAGACTTTGCCTGAGCCAAATTCCCAAGGTAACTAACCCTTCTTTTCTTTCAGTAGGTCTTTTCACACGCTGAACAACTTTAAACGTTCTGCTCCGAGCCATTATTTATCTCTACACATGGCTTCTGTTTTAGGAACAGCCACTGGTGCAAATAATTGGCTCGCGTAAGTGTATCCCCAAGATACAGCACATTGTGTAGAATGTGCAGCTGATATAAATCATATTATGTGACAGTTCTCCTTTTTGTGTAGTAGAAGGTGGTTGTATGTTGTAACAGGTGCTGATTTTAACCTAACAAATTGTCAGAGTTCAGAGTGACATTTAAGGTCACACAAAGCACACTAGGTATTGACGGTTCAATTTGCTATGCATTCTGGGTAAAATAAACCCATGGTAAGGTCAAATAAGGTATCCCAGTTTACTCCCGAAGCAAACCTGTGCCTTGTGGACGAACAATAACAAAGCAAAGTTCTGTTACAAGTAAAGAAATAGCAGAAAATATATGTATGTTTTTCAAAAGGAAAAATGTATTTCTCGCTCAGCAATATTGTTAGCACGCCACAAATAGAGCCATGTTTCCCCTCGTTTTTTGTCAGTTGCAAGAAAGTAGGGCTGAACAATTAATCTAGATTTGATCTAAATCGAAAAATGGCTTTCTGCAATTTGAAAGTAGCAGGAGGCGCAGTATTTGTCAGAAGCGAAATGTTATTATTATGTCGTATTAACATTTTAAATGAAATGTTGTCGTGCTGCAGAGATGTCCAGGCCTCCACATTACAGGACAAGTAGCCGAGACGATAGAAACAGTTTAATTCTGAGATTACCTGGAGGTTTGGAGGTAGAGTTTTTAGCTTTCAGTCTTTGTATTTACGAAACCGCATAACAGCCAAACTGAGTGGGAGTGTTGCTTCAGGTATCGATGAGTCATCTAATATAACCCAGAAAGTCCAGTTTGAGTCACAGATCCACGAATTTGAATGCTTATCAGACACCAAAATGCTGCACAGTGGTTTTTGATACTATGAGACAGGATGTAACAGCTACTTTATCGTTCAGTGCAACAATTGCAAAATAAACTGTAGAAATACGGCGTTCACGTTACAAATTTATCTGCCAGGAATGTGTGAGTTCATGTATTTGATTGGCCAACATAGCAAGTTGTTGGATGATGATCGTGTGTTTGTGTGTTTGTGTGTGTGTGTGTGTGTGTGTGTGTGTGTTTTCAGGTCAGAGGAATAGAGAGAAGACCGGGGAGAGTAACTGCTGTGTCATTCTGTAAATACACACCACCGCCGCCGGCCCTCTGTCCTTCTCATCCGTTCTCGCCCTCAACATCCTGGACCTAATGAGTTTGTCCCCTGTCCTGGAGCCTGTCCACAATGCGGATATGCATACAGACAGACACACACACCCCTCCCCCCCCCTTCTTACCCACATATAGAAAGACGGCAGGCTCAGGCTGATTCAGGACACAGAGTTGGGAGCAGGAAATTGATTAACGATAGAGTTGATTCCTTTGTTGTACTTGATTTGTTGTCATAACTGAAAATTAGTGGAGAGAACTGGATTTGCATGTGTTTTCCCCCCTGTTTTTTTCTCTTAATGCACACCTTTTTAAGCCTTGTGACACACACACACACACACACACACACACACACACACACACACACACACACACACACACACACACACACACACACACACACACACACACACACACACAAACTTTGTCTAGCCATCCTCAGCCGGTCTGGTCCTTTACTAACTGGCTTCTCATTCTAGCTGGTTGTCATAGTAATGCAGTGCCCAATTTTGTGTGTGTGGCCTTGTTTTCTCATACAGACCGCTGAGAATTCTAACCACTAACAACTCGCCAACATACCAACACACACACACACACACACACACACACACACACACACTATGTCATCCTGTCTACACACACAACCATATGTGCTTGTGTGATCTCCCTCGGTGCAGCAGACGAAGCTTAGACGTGCCTGATCAGAGAACTCAAACCAGGACACACACAAATACACGCATATATAAACAAGCCGGTGTCCTTTTTACTGCCCTCTGCATGTGCCCTTAAAGGTCACAAGAGAGAAATTATTCCTTTTTGTCTGCAGAGCTTTGTAGAGACCGACACGTCCTACTCTATCAGTCGTCATATTCTTAGCCAAACAAAACCTAACAAATAGACAAACAACCAGTGTTGGTGGTGTTGTTTTGGTTATTTGTTTGTCCATGACATTTGTGACTGTGTTTTGACAGTCCATGCATATTACTGACCGACCAGTGTTATGATTAATAAAACGTCACGTCAGTTTTCTTCCCTCCCTGATGCACCATCCCTCTCTCTCTCCGAGGAAAGGCTCATTGTGCTTCTTCTTTTTTCTTCTTCTTCTTTTTACAGTGTTGTGAAGGATCTCTTTGACAAATTGCAAATTGCTGTCCAAGCAGGGAAATTAACTCGGAATGAAATTATTCCTTATTTGTCTTAATTCGCTTCTTACTCTCTCCTTGATTCTCTCTCTCTGCATTAATAAGTCCATTTTGCACAACCGAAGCATGTGCTCCTTCATCAGATTAATAAAAATGTATAAAAAGTTTTATTGTTTTATTTTATATTTTTCCAATGGAAGTAATGTTCCAAACTAAGGTAACGTGTAGAATATATTTAATATGAATCTTATATAGAACATGATGACTCTAGATCTTGTTGATATATAGTATATTGGTGTTTAGTCTATGATTGTGTGTACGGTTAGCTTCTAGCCAGTTCACAGTCACTCGCTGACGATGTCTTGTGCTTAACATCAGCAAAACCTCCCTAATCATTGACGGACTGTATCTTTTATTTTCTTTCTTCTGTGCTCTTATTATTTTTTAATTTGTTTATAATTTAATGTAATCATTTGTTTTCTTTGTGGTTTTTTGCTTTAAAGAATCGCTTTGTAACAGCACTAGGTCTTAAATATATATTGTTTATATTGATCAGGGTTCAAATCTGTACAGAGATAAACGTTTTCAAACCAATTGTAAATAGCACTAATGCTCCCTCTCCCCCCTCCAAACTTCAAAATGGAATACATCTGTAAACAAAATAAAGGTTATTGAAGTGCACTGCCTTTTGTCATGACTTTAATCGTAAAACTCTTAAGTGTCACCTGATTTTGACATCACCAACAACAGTTTCGACTCACAGCCAAATCACTTGGCCATTTTTGGCTGACTCATCAAATGTTATGCTATCTGACGACTACTTGGAAGTGGCTGGTAAAAGTATTTCTTGACCAATAATGGCATTTCATTTGATGTTATGAATGAAGTAAGTCTTTACTTAACATAGAGTAGTAACACAATGTAAAAATACTGAAGTAAAAGTACAGTGTGGTCAGTAAAACATACTAAAAGTATCAAAAGTGAAGTACTCACTATGCAAAAATACCCCTTTTTAGAGCTGTATATTCATTTAATTGTATTTGTTATTTATGCACTAACTTGTAAGCAGCATTTCAATGTACCTGGTGGAGGTGGAACTATCTGTATTACTTTATGTGCTTTTTGTTAGCTATACCACAGAATATGTGTGGACTTAATGACTTTGGATCTCGTTTCATAGACCCCAATTAAGAACTGGTGTGTGCTGTCACGTTTCTTCTTAAGGCCCTGTCACACATATCTGTATGACAGAAACGTATGCCGGCGCATCGGAAAAGTGAACATATACAGATACGCATGTCTAACCTATTGATAGAGTATCACTTACTTATACAAAATGTATCGGACCAATACCCAACAAATGCATAACGTATACAAAAATATGGCGTATACAAAATATCGGCAACACGCTGGTTTACGTTGATATAAGGTAATGTATAAGTAGTATTCGTTAAGAGCTCACTGTGTTACGCTGGGGTGCGTTGTTGGACGCTGATGTTTTGAGCATGTTCAAAATTACCGGACGTACCCGACGTGTGCTTCATAAGATATGCAGACGTTAAGTTAGACATACGTCAATACGGAATACGTACGTGAATACTTACCTACATAAATATAGTACGTAAATACTTACCTACGTACATATAGTACGTAAATACCTACGTGAATACCTACGTGACTACGTTAGAGGAACGTTAGATATAGGCTACGTCGGCTGACGGTGAACCCTACAGCCAATGTATTGATAACTAGTGGATAACCTATTCCTACCCGATGTTAAGATGATGCCTGACGACGGAGTAACTTATTAAACGTGTTTCTACAGTACAGCTAGCGTTCAGCATGTTAGCCGTTCTCCAGCATCAGCATGACGTGAACCAGATGGCACTTTTCCAGCTCCGTTGGCCAGACACTCTGATACGTTTTAAATAAGTAAGTGATACGCTATCAATGTTTGACATATGTATAATAATTTGTTATGTTTGTCATTCTATATATCTGTAGTAATCTTGGCTCAATTCCGACTTCCTGACCCTTTTTGTATGTCTACCCCTCTCAGCATTAAAAATGATTGAAATGATTACGTTCTTTTAAAAACATTTTTTTTTTATAGTTTTCGTTGCAGCTCTAAGTGGAGTAAAAAATACTGTCGCAGCTGAAATGTAATGGATTAGAAGTATAAATATATAAATACTCAAGTAAAGTACAAATTACTCAAAACTGTACTTAAGTAAAACTTAAATAATTGTAGTAAAACTGTGTAGGTATGTGTTTCTTGTGAGTTTACAGTCAACAGATTCTCACTTGAAGTCTGTTGATTAGTACTTGTGACGCCACCTTAAACCCAACTCGTAAATTATTACTTGTCAGTTAAGACTTGCAGACAGTCAAATTGCATGAAAACGAATCAGTGACTGGCCATCACGGACTTACAATGCTTATCTAAAGAGGAAGACATTGCTTACTTTCCGCTCACTCAACATTCAATAAAGATGATAGACTAATAATGTCTTGATGCAAGAAAGAACATTTTTTTAATTACCTCATTTCTTCTGTGACTACCATGTGATTATGTGAAGTCCACTTTGCACAACAGTCAGTAGGCCAAAGTGCAGCAGGAAGGACTGAGTGGAACATAGAGTACAGTTCAGCCTGCCATCCTGTGAGCACTCTTTGTGTTGTGATGTTTTTTGCCCTACATATATTTAGCTAATGATGCACTGAACAAACAAGTTATTCCATCACTGTGGGGACAGTTTGTTACATAGCAGCCTTGTATGAAGGGAATTCTGATTTGCTAAATAAAATATAAAGGTTATTTTATTAAAGATGATGACTGGACTTCTGTTGCCTTCAGCGAAATCCTGTGTAGTTTTTTCCTCTCCTTCTCCCTCCCTCATATCCTCCTTGCTGTCATGCTGTGTCCACACAGTAACATGAATACAACTATTCACACACACACACACACACACACACACACACACACACACACACACACACACACACACACACACACACACACACACACAGTAATGCTGCTGCTGCCTGTCTCCACCACCAGTCTCTTTATACAGACAAATTATTGTTTGAAATGTCGTGTGAGTCTGCATGAGTAAACATTTTTTTACAGTAACATTTAAATATATGTGGCATTTAAGTATACAGCTAGACTGTAAACATGAATAAAACTGATATTATTTCATGCTTCTTATGAAGGACGGAGGCTACCAAAATTAATAAATGACTCGATAAATAAATAATAATAAAATAAATAATTAAAATAGTTTCAGCTCTATTCTCTTTACTGATTAACATGTCAGACGTAAAAATAGAATATTTATTTAAAATAAACAAGTTTGGGGAAATTATACATAGACAAATAAATAAATACATAAATAAATATATATATATATAAAAAATGAATGAACACATTTAAAAATAATGTAAAGAAAAATTTAAATGTATTCATTTATTAATAAAATAATACATTTATATAATACATAATACAGCTTAATACATCTGGTACATTAAATTACATATCAATCTACTATTCTGAGACATTTATTTGTTTATAAATCCGCCCTTCATAGTGTCTGGGTGTACAACAGGGTGTAAAATGAATAGGTAGGCAGGGTAGGCATAAATATAAAACACCACTAATGTTTAGATGGATTATATAGGCAGAACAATAATTATATACACTGAGCAGAGAAAAGCATGGCAACACATGCTTTTCTCTGCTCAGTGTGTGAAACATTACTGGCCGCTGTAAAGTTTGAGGATGTCGCCATCTTCTGGCAAAATACTTCCATTGCAACATTATTAACAACTAGTGCTTCTCAGTGCACACAGCAGAGGGCGATTTGGATTAAATCTTGCACCAAGTGACATCATGTTATGTAAAGTTTTTTTTTTGTTTCTATTGAATTTATTATAGCTTTAAAGGAAAATCTGTGAGCTATTTGTTTAATCTGTCTTGTGTTTTTCCTTATGTCAGCAGTCCGCTTTTTAAGGGGAGGTTTATATAAATTCCTCCCCTGTGGGCCTGGTCCGCTTTCTCCACCAAGTCTATTGCTCCACACAGTGGAGGGTCTGCTGCACAGGCCTTTTCTGTTGATGCTTTTGACACAGTTAGTTAGTTAGGGAGGGGAGGAAGAGAAGGAAGAGAGCAGGGAGGTGTCCCCCGGCAGTCTAAGCCTATAGCAGCATAGGGGCTAGGGGCTGATCCAAGGCAAACCTGAGCCAGCCCTAACTATAAGCATTATCAAAAAGGAAAGTCTTTAGCCTGCTCTTAAATGTGGAGAGTGTGTCTGCCTCCCAAACACAAACTGGAAGCTGGTTCCACTGGAGAGGAGCTTGATAGCTGAAGGCTCTGGCTCCCATTGTATTCTTAGAGACTCTAGGAACTCGCAGAGCGCAATGCTCTAGTTGGTTTATAAGGTACTATGAGATCTTTAAGATATGCTGGAGCCTGACCATTAATTGCTTTGTAAGTCAGGAGAAGGATTTTGAATTCTATTCTGTATTTTACCGGGAGCCAGTGCAGAGCAGCTAATACAGGAGTAATATGATCCCGTTTCCTAGTTCTTGTCAATACACGTGCCACTGCATTTTGGATCAACTTTTTGGGACAACCTGATAACAATGAGTTGCAGTAATCCAGCCTTGAAGTAACAAATGCATGGTCTTTTTCTGTATCATTTTGAGACAGGATGTGTCTTATTTTTGCAATGTTACGTAGATGAAAGAAGGCAGTCCTTGAGATTTGTTTTATGTGGGAGTTAAAAGACAGATCCTGATCGAAGATGACGCCAAGATTCCTTACAGTGGTGCTGGAGGCCAAATTAATGCCATCCAGAGCTTCTATGTCATTAGAAAATGTGTTTAGGGCCAAGTATAATAACTTCAGTTTTGTCTGTGTTTAACATCAAAAAGTTGCTAGACATGCAAGTTTTTATGTCCTTAAGGCATGTTTGAAGTTTAGCCAATTGATTGGTTTCGTCTGGTTTAATTGATAGATATAATTGGGTATCATCCACATAACAATGAAAGTTTATAGAGTGGTTCCTTATAATATTGCCCAAAGGAAGCATAGAATCGGTGAATAGAATCGGTCCAAGTACAGAACCCTGCGGAACTCCAAGACCGACTTTTGCTGTCATGGAGGATTTATCGTTAACATGTACAAATTGAGATCGCTCAGATAAATAGGACTTGAACCAACTTAGTGCGGTTCCTTTTATACCAACACAATGTTCCAGTGTCTGTAGTAGAATGTCATGATCAACAGTGTCGAAAGCAGCACTGAGGTCTAACAAGACAAGAACAGAGACAAGTCCTTTGTCTGATGCCAATAGAAGATCATTGGTAACTTTCACCAGTGCCGTCTCTGTGCTATAATGAACTCTAAATCCAGATTGAAAAACCTCAAATAAACTATTATTATGTAAAAAAATCACATAACTGTTTTGCAACTGCTTTCTCAAGGATCGTAGCGAAAAAGGGTAGGTTAGATTTCGGCCTATAGTTGGCTAAAACCTCTGGATCAAGCCTAGGCTTTTTAAGAAGTGGTTTTATTACAGCTACTTTAAAGAATTGTGGTACGTAGCCAGATAATAGAGACAGGTTGATCATATTTAATAACGAGGTGTTAATTAAGGGTAAAACTTCTTTAAACAGTTTAGTTGGAATCGGGTCTAAAAAACAGGTTGATGGCTTTGACGATGAGATTGTTGAAGTTAGTTGGTTAAGGTTGATTGGAGTAAAACAGTCTAGATATATTTCAGGAGTTACTAATGTTTTTGAAATTCCGGAGGTTGAAGTTGAGGGCAGGAGGAGATGAATTTTGTCTCCAATAATTATAATTTTATCGTTTACTAACGATAATCATCTACTTTAACGTAGAAGCGGAGGTTGAGCTCCACATCAAAAAAAGTACAATGAAAATGCAGGGTAGGCTCTACTTTACCTGCTTAGTCTCTGCCAACAGTAAACATAGGAACATATATTGGTGTGGTAAAGTTAGCATGAGATATCTAATAAATAATGTTACAAACAAATACTCAAAGCAGGATTTACACACAAAATACACAGTAGGCTATGGGTATGCATAGGAGACATACATACAAGATCTAATGTAGGACAGTTAAGTATGCACACATATGCTACTGATCAAAGAAAAATATGCTATTGTATTAAATATCCTAGTTTCAGTTCAAGTTCAGTAGGCCTACGCCTGTATTGTCCCAGACATTGTAAAAATATTAGAACATACAGTGTCATGGAACAATAAGACTACAACAATGGCTACAAAATGTCAGTTGGTTAAGTTTAATTTTGGGGACTGAAAACAGGAGTGGTGGCCATAACATTATAAGGATACCAGTAACACTGTAGGCTATGTTATGTTTTAGTTCAGAAAAGGCTTCAGTGATTAGGGCTAACAATGTTGTCAAATGTAGCTAGGATAGCTAGCTAGAATGTTAACTTCCCTTAGTCTACTAGGTTAGCACATAACGCTAAGCTAGCTAAATTAATGTTAGCTAGCGTGTTAAAGCTCTTTGTTAATCACCAAAGAGCTGCTAAACCGGTGTTTGGTGACTGAAATAGTTACCATTTTGTTGATTTAGTTAACCAATAATGCAGATTGTCTTGAGGCTGAAGTTGGCCTCTGATTCAGGTGATAAGATTTAATTTGAAATGGTAACGTTACATCTCTGAAGTATGAGAGTAAACCAGTGGGGACATAGGCCTACGATTATTCCATTAAACAACTAGTCAATAAATATATAAATAATCAACACCTATTTTGATAATCAATCATTTTTCAAGGAAATGTGCCCAACTTTAGATGTTTGACTATATTTATGTCTGCAGTGTGATAAATGCACAGGTGGAACTAATGACATTAATTAGTAATATGTTAGTGCACAATACATCTAAACAGAACAGAGCGTTATCATTTATGTTATTAATTACACCTGTGCTTTTCATGTAATGACCAAAGTCTGAATGTCACGGAAAAGGCCTATAAGGTAAACTTACCACATGCACAGGCTACATGATAGAAAATAATATCCTATCACCTTCTTTTTTTAAAATGTACCCTCTCATGTTGTGTTGCCCTTTGGTTGGCATTTTTCCTTAGTCAAATTGGAAAATTGCCATCACAGTAACAGTAACTGAACTTTTTCTGATATACTTCTGCCCCCTTGTGGCCTACATTTTATTCACAAGTCCCCGGCTGAGCGCCGCTACGTTGGAGTTCACCCCGGTGGACGAGAGGGTCGCCTCCCTACGCCTTTGGGTTATGGGAAAACTCTGACTGTTGTTTGTGCCTATGCCCCAAACCGCAGTTCGGAGTATTCGGCCTTCTTGGAGGCCCTGAATGGAGCCCTGCAGGGGGCTCTGTAGTCATGCTGGGAGAATTCAACGCACACGTGGGAAGTGATGGAGACACCTAGAGAGGCGTGATTGGGAGGAACGACCTCCCTGATCTAAACCTGAACGGTCATTTGTTGTTGGACTTCTGTGCTAGTCATGGAATGGCCATAACAAACACCATGTTCGAACATAAGGATGCTCATAAGTATACGTGGTACCAGAGCACCCTAGGCCAGAGGTCAATGATCGATTTTGTGATCGTATCATCTGATCTGAGGCCACATGTTTTGGACACTTGGGTGAAGAGAGGGGCGGTGCTGTCAACTGATCACCATCTGGTGGTGAGTTGGATCAAGGGGTGGGGGAAGACTCTGGACAGAACTGGTAGGCCCAAACGGGTAGTGTGGGTGAACTGGGAACGTCTGGAGGAAGCCCCTGTCCTGGAGATCTTCAACTCACACCTCCGGCGGAGCTTTTCAGACATCCCTGTGGAGGTTGGGGGCATTGAACCTGAGTGGGCGATGTTCAAAACCTCTATTGCTGAAGCTGCAGTGATGAGCTGTGGTCTCAAGGTCTGCCGTGGCAGAGGCAAAGCAGCAGATGTGTGAGAAGTTCGGAGACGCTATGGAAAAGGACTTTTGGTTGGCACCAAGGTAATTCTGGAAAACCATCCGCCACCTCAGGAGGGGGAAGCGGGGAACCATCCAAGCTATGTACAGCAAGGGTGGAACCCTGCTGACTTCGACTGAGAAGGTTATCGGGCGGTGGAAGGAGCACTTTGAGGAACTCCTGAATCCGACTGACACACCCTCTATGGTAGAGGCAGAGCTGGAAGCTGATGGGGGATCATCGTCAATTTCCCTGATGGAAGTCACTGAGGTAGTCAACAACTCCACAGTGGCAAAGACGCAGGGGTTGATGAGATCCATCCAGAAATGCTGAAGGCTTTGGGTGTTGAGGGGCTGTCTTGGTTTACACACCTCGTCAACATTGCGTGGAAGTCTGGGACAGTGCCTAGGGGGTGGGGTCCCCCGGGTGATACTGTGGGAGGTGTTGCGGGAGTATGGGGTGAGGGGGTCACTTCTGAGGGCCATCCAATCCCTGTACATCCAAAGCGAAAGTTGTGTTCGGATACTTGGCAGTAAGTCGGACTCGTTCCCAGTAAATGTTGGCCTCCGCCAGGGCTGCACTTTATCACCCATCCTGTTTGTGATTTTCATGGACAGGATATCGAGGTGTAGTCGTGGAGGAGAAGGGTTGCAGTTCGGTGGCCTGAGGATCTCATCGCTGCATCACTGGATCGGTTCACAGCCGAGTGTGAAGCGGTTGGGTTGAGGATCAGCACCTCAAAATCTGAGGCCATGGCTCTCAGCAGGATACTGGTGGATTGCCTACTCCGGGTAGGGAATGAGCCCATACCCCAAGTGATGGAGTTCAAGTACCTCGGGGTCTTGTTCGCGAGTGAGGGGACGTTGGAGCGAGAGATTGGCCGGAGATTCGGAGCAGTGGTGGCGGTATTGCAGTCGCTTTACCACACCGTTGTGACGAAAAGAGAGCTGAGCCAGAAGGCAAAGCTCTCGATCTACCGGTCGATCTTCGTTCCTACCCTCACCTATGGTCATGAAGGCTGAGTCATGACCGAAAGAACGAGATCACGGGTACAAGCGGCCGAAATGGGTTTTCTCAGACGGGTGGCTGGCGTCTCCCTTAGAGATAGGGTGAGAAGTTCAGCCATCCGTGAGAGACTCGGAGTAGAGCCGCTGCTCCTTTGCGCTGAAAGGAGCCAGTTGAGATGGTTTGGGCATCTAGTAAGGATGCAACCTGGGCGCCTCCAGGCACGTCCAGCTGGGAGGAGACCCCGGGGAAGACCCAGGACTCGGTGGAGAGATTATATCTCCTCACTGGCCTGGGAACGCCTTGGGATCCCCCAGTCGGAGCTGGCGGATGTGGCCTGGAGAAGGGAAGTTTGGGGTTCATTACTAGAGTTGCTGCCCCCGCGACCCAACCCCGGATAAGCGGTAGGTGATGGATGGATGGATCACCTGGAGGATAAGTTTTCAACTTGATTCATAGTGTGTAGTGGTCTCAAAACAGAAACAGGGAATTTCCAACTTAAAGCTGCAACTTTGGATAACAATCACCTAATCTGGCTGGTTTATGCATTACATTGTCTTTGGCTGAACTGGAATGCATGGATGTTGTGCCCTATTTCTTACAGTGGGTTGAGGTGCCTAATTAGTTGCCTTAAAGATCAACAATTGCAACAATGGCTATGGGATGAATTTCTGGTGGGACAGAAACTTTTGTTGGCAGTTTGGGAAGTTCAATGTCTTTGTGTTATATGACTGACTGAACATGGATATAGAAGAACATATATACATGCCACAAGCCTGCCAACATTTGATGAATACCAACTTTCTTTTTACAGTTGAGTTTTCTTTCAGAAGTGAATTGATGTCCTTTGCCAGACAGTGTTGAGGGTCCTGTGTCAAGAAGGGCAGGGCTTTCATGTAAATGCTTATGCTATTCTGAGTCACATTGCCACCCGTTTAATTACCATATAGAAGTAACAATAAGTAACCCCTTGCAAAGAAGGACGCAAGCTGCCTTTATAATGCCCACTACAGACTGAACCAAGATAATAAGAACATACAGCTCAATCAAAGGCCAGAAACATCAGTCAGAATGCAGAGTGTAATGTAAACCCTTGTGGTGACAACTCCTGTATGTCTTGTATGACACTTCAAAAAACAAAAGTACTTGAACAACAATAAGCTGCACTATTTGTGTGATACACATTTGTGTCTCTGTCTGTATTGCGGGCTGAACCCTCCGAGGATCAATTAGTCAGTTTAGTCATAACATGTTTAAGCAAGAATATTGTCCTCCGGGAAACAGTCTGGTTTGAGAAGAACAACAGTTCAGTCTCTCCTGAGGGCAAAGAGAAGGTACAGTGGCAATGTGGTGGGATTCCCCTGGGTAACCCTACCTGTTTGTAATAGAAGAAAGTTAAGTTTACTCTATAATCCATGATGATTGCTTTAGGTTCTCTTTACTAAAGTATTCATGCAACCTAGGAAATGTAATGTGCCAGCGACACCTAATACCTACTACTTCCACAGAACGGTTACTTCTATGGTTACTACTAACAAAGCGACTTACAATAAGTGCAAACAACCACGAGGATACAAACTCAGAACAGCAAGAATCTTGCAAGTACATTAGCTTTAAATAGGTGAAATCATTTTAAGTGCAGTACAATAGCTTCAAATAAGCCAAACCAATAAAAGTGCCACATACAGAAATTAGAAAAATATAAGCCCAATCACTAGCTTCAAAAGAGCCAAACCATTAACTTAAAATAAGCCAAACCAAAGTAAGTTCTACGTACAGAAATGAGGAAATATAATTTATTTAAATTGATTTTTTATTGGCAGTCGAAACAGATGGGATTTCAGTCTGCGACGGAAGATGTGAACACTTTCTGCTGACCTGTTATCAATGGGGAGCTCGTTACACCATTTAGGAGCCAGGAATGTGGTGAGGGAGTAGCAAACCGATTAGGATGGGCCTACTACTAGACATATTACTATTACTAATATCTAGTAATACTACTGTACTGACTAAGACAACAAGTAATGCTCATGTATATTTTGCACAAATGCAGAAATGATTAGTTGATTAATTAGTTGAGTGACCCAAAGATTAATCAGTTGTTTTAAGTAATGTAAGAGTGTGCATCTGCAACTTTCCTTCATCTTATTCTGACATCTTGTAGATGTAACAGTCAATTTATTTGTTGAACAAATTAACTGAAAGGAATAAAACTATTAGTTGCAGCCCTACCCTTATAGTCATGTGTCGGTGGTTGATTCTCTCAAGAGGCTAATTTGTGAGCTTTTTTCTTTGTTAGCAGAATGTAAAATTGCGTAATGAACCGTTCCCTGCAGGCCTGAGGCAAAGGATGAATCCTATTCCTACCATTTTGCCCTCTATTTATTTTCAGAGGAGATCTTTCTCATTGGAAGATTTTAGACTCCTGTAATACACAGAGGGAGCTAATTCCATTAATTTGGCGATAATATCTTACTAGTAAATCCCTACGGATAATACTCCATGTAATAGTTTGAGTTTAGATGGCTCATGGCTCTGGAGCTTTATTAATCTCTGGAGTAGGTTCTGCGTTTAAGGCACAAATTAAATTAATAAGAATTGTGAATATATGTATACCATCTTTCTCCAAGGCAGGAGCTATAATGTCAGAGTTTTCTAGTTTTAATTTGAAATGATTCAAGGATTATTGGTGCATCCAGACAGAAGTATTTATTTTTGAGGAGTTGAATTAAAAGACATTTTAGGCACAAACAGTGTAATTAAACTCTTAATTTTAGGCCTTACATTTGAATCCATCAAAATAAGTATGCAATTTATTAAAGTGTAGAATATAGAATATTAAAATTAATCCAGAGCATCAGTCTATTTACCCTCTTGAAATGCTTCGCTAGTTAATTAAGTTTCTCATGAGACCTGCTATGGTTAATGTTGAAATAAAGTTGGAAAACAAAGTCCATGATGCAATCCTGAAGTGTATGACAACAAGCAAGAGTCACACAGTAAGAGTAAATAGTCATTTCAAATATTTTGTTGTCTTTATCATAGCCATTGTTACCACCCACACATGCAACTTTATGCGTGTGCACTAAACTCACTTTATAGAAGATTGATACCACTCGCATGTCTGCACACTAAATGATTCAAAAGGTCATTAGCTTATCATAATTACTGGGAGTAGGTGGACCAAGTTATCCTTGTACTGTCTAAAGGTAAAAAAAAACTAAGAAAAACAAGACAAAAAATAAAGATGCCTACCAGCAGCTGACTGACTAATATGTTATATCACGCTTGTTTAATCCGTACAAAAAACTAAATCTAGAAACTATTTTACACAATGTTACGTGCTGGAACTGTTTCTTGTTCAGGAAGTTAAATGTGTATTCCAATGTATTTCCATAAGTCCTAAACCATTTTTTCAGGTGCCAATGCACGTCACGTTTTTTTTAACTATCAATCCCTCCTTTACATTTTGTAAAGTTCATGGTCTGAATTCTGTTTCTGTGTTGTTGTAACACTTGGGGAATAGTGTACATTTTCTTTTTGTGAATATTTAATGCAGAGCTGTCCTCTTATGATTCAGATTAGATTCACAAACTATTATTACAGTAGCTCAGCCAGACAAGCATTTATTATATGCTTGTAGTTAAAATAAGGACAATTTCTAACTTCATGAGGTATCATAATCCTTGCTGTCTTTGAATTTACCTAACATAACCCTCTCTCTCACTTGACTGTCCCCTGCAGTTTGGGACAGTGTTTTCCTCAGTTTTGAATGTGTCATCATCCTGCAAGAGCAGTGTCAACAAACAACTCATAACAGCCTCATTAGACAGTGTTGTTGCAGCTCTCAACAAGGGAGTAAAGAATAGTTGTGAACTCCTTACTCACGAGGACTGCAACACTCAAACAATCAGAATTAAATCAAAAACAACAAAACAAAGTTTTTCCTTCTGACTTTATGGACATACAGTATTTATTGTTGTAAAAAGCAGCATGATTAGATGCATGAATAGTCTGTTTCCTGCTGGCACTGAGCATATTCTGAAATACACTTCAAAAGTAGGTTCTGAGCAGGATCTTATCCTTTTGTTTAGTGCCCGAAAATCATGACTATAAGTGAGGGAACATCGAATAATTGTTACTTTTTGGCTTGATGATACATGATGGTCCAGTACAGCATCCTCATGGCTCTAGACATCAACTTACCTGCCAATCTCACACTCCTTGAACTCAGGCACAAACAAGATCTTAAGGTATTTGAACCTTGTCACCTTAGGCAGGGATTCTTCATATTCTATGGTGCTTTTCTGACTTACACTAGACTGGTCCATATTGCTGACCAAGCCAGCTAGAACTTATGCAAAGAGACAACATGCTATCCTGGACTACTTCTGCTCCTGGACTGTGCTCCTTGATATTCTGTCCATGCTGTCCCGCTTTTGATTTATAGCGTCACACTTCTCCCGTTGTTATCACGGCAGCAGCACGACGGACGCACTGTTCATGATGAGCCAGCGTCATGCTTTAAAGGGCCTATGATATTTCATCAGTGTTATTGGCCTTGGTATATGATAGAGGTTGCATATCTATTGTGAAATGTGCCATATATATTTTTTTAATATTGATGTATTCGTAATAAATCACGATCATAACAGCATAAAAATGACTTCCGCTAACAACAATCGATCGCTGCGCCGAGAGCATCCACTTCAGCAATGTTCGGGCGATGACGTCACAAGTAGAATACAGCCGCCGCCAGTGTTCGTCTGCGTTGAAGCGTCCAGCAAAGACTGCTGTCAATTATTACGACGAAATGCATTCGCGCAAAGGTAGAGCGCAAAGGTAAGGCGTGCTACTTGTTTACTGTATTTATTGTTTCAAGCATAAAGCCATAATCGGTCTAGGCCTACTGTATGAAACGAGTTGACATACAAATATAAACTGTAATGTAAATGTTTCCTAAATTTCCCTCGGGATGAATACAGTATCTATCTATCTATCTACACCAGGCCCTAGCCAATATCTGTGTGTTATTGTTTGTAGTATTAATAACTTTAGCTAATTACATTTCATTAGCTTAATTAAGTATAGATTAAATGTTTATAACAGGCTTCCCCATTTTATTCTGTAGTTTTAGTAAAAGCGTGAGTCTATTTAACTTTTAACTATCACCCCACATAGGTATTGAAACATTGGTGAATGAAGCCACTGACAGAACTGAGGACACCTGTATGATCAGCGACCATCTATTGGACATCCACACTGGGGAGGAAGCTGTGTGTGCACCAGTAAGTATACAGACTGTACGTCATCTGTACATTACAGTTGTAGTACCAGCAGACCTGTACATGACGTGTTAAAAATACAATCACCACATGCATGTACATAATTCATATATTTGTTTAATTTGATATCATTGGTCTCTCAATCAATTCAACCACATCTTTTATTATGAATGTTATTAGATATTTTCTTTACGCAGAGTAAACATGCAATACAATACCAAGCTGGTTTGAAAGATTTATGTGTAAAGTTGTGTTTTGTACACTTCAGACATGTCAGAAAGGAATTGCTGTGCAGACGGATCCCCCTTCACGGACACACCACAAGTCCATGCAGGCGTGACCACGTGTCAGGTCAGCTGGACTGCAAGTTCCAATCCATGTTGGTTGTTCCAATTCAGCATCATAATATATATATATATATATATATATATATATATATATATATATATATATATATATATATATATATATATATATATATATATATATATATATATATATATATATACACATACATACATACATACATACATACATACATACATACATACATATATATTATATATAATGCTTGATTATAAAACATATTTTTTGCAGAGTATGTTACTGAACTCTTGACCGAGACTCAATGCTTTGTGCCAAGACAATGTTGATGAGGAACCCTTCGAAGTCCCAGCTCCACTCAGCAGTCGGTGGAAGAACCAAACAAGAGGGATGCTGTTGTGATGCATAGAAGCAGATTCAATCACTGAACTGACATTGTGTTTTGTTATTGACTCTAATAAAGTGCTGGATACTTGAACAACGTGTAGTTGTCAGATGGAAACGTAGCACAGATCTTTTGAATGGCACATGATGGCATTCTGTGGTTCTTACCAAATATTCCCAGCAGAATCTCACCGGCTGGCTGTATGCCATATAGCGATACATTCTGTAACATACAAGATAATACATGTCAATGGTAATCACTTCAACCTTATTTGCTTATTTATCTATGTATTCTGTGACCATTTGACTCCCCATAAATACATCAAAGTTTCTGAGCTCTACACATTTGTGCACACAAGTAACTTACTCATTACGTGGCTGATGACCTGCTTGTTGTCTGTTCCTCTTCAAATACCTGTGGTAGGCTGTCTGCAACACCCAAACATCCAGACACTTTGATTTGAATCCTGGGTGATCTGTTATGCAGGTTATGTTTGCACCATGTCCCTCATATTCATTGAGTTCCTCCATGACATCCTTTTCTGGGCAGCAGCTCTTCAATTGCTTCCATAATTGTACAGTTTTCACATGTACACCTAAATGTACAAAAGAAGAGTGGTAAGGACATGTACACAATATGCAATATCCAGAAAAAAGGCCAATATTAACATCGTCTTAATTTCATACTATTTATATGCCTGTGTTTGACAACAGGCTCGTAAGCACTATAGGTGAGACGGTCAGTATACAGACTATACTTTATAAACCAGCGCTGTCCTCCGGTCTGTTTGTTAGCTAATAGCTAATGCTTTATATACAGCCTCGTAATATATGACGTTTGACATCAGACACAACGATAGAACCTCAACGGTAGAAACTTCGAGAAAAAATCAAGTTATCAAGCTTTACAGACGTCGATGTGTCCCAAGTAGAGCAGTAATTGAATATTTAGGGATCGAGCAATTTGCGGACAACTAGTCGGGTTCATAACAATTCAAGGAAACCAAGCTATCGACTCGATATAGGATAGCTTGCTATCGACTCGACAGACTCGACGTCTGCCGCTTCTGCCTGTGTATGTCTGTGTATTCAACTGGTGGACTGTATTCTACTTGTGACGTCAGAACACGGCGTCGGGTGTTTCCGGTAGCGGCAATGTAAACATTGGTGCTTGACATACTAAATTATGATTTATTAAATACTGCGATCAATGTGTCATAAATAACACATCATTTTACACCACAAATAGCATTTACTATCATCAGTAGAAATTCATGTTTATCATTTCGTAGGCCCTTTAAGTGTATTTCCCACAGTTACTGTTTATACTCTTTCATTTACTTTGTGATATGAGTGATGGTGGGAAGGTCTCCCTTGTTTTTTATTACTGAATGTGACACTATTCCGCCTGGTCGCTGGGTTTAAGTTGTTCCATGGTCCATTCACTGTGAGAGAGGGTGAGCAGAAGATAACTGAGCCTTTCTTCAACTTGCTTCATATTTCCTTCACTCTCTCAATTTCTACCCACATCAGAAACTTGTAGGAGAAAACTCAAGCAGCCCGAGCTGACCTTCTTGAGGTGCATGGTATAGAGATACATGGTATCGCCGCAGGTCACTAGGTTACCTAACAAGGAAACAAAGAAAAGTGTTTGTTCAGGGTTTCCCCTGCACTGCCGCTGCAGAATTGTGAGGGCAGCTGCTAACATTTCACACGTTTATTTATATCCTCTGCTCTCGTGTTTCACCGAGTGTGGCGCTTAGCCTTTCCACATGCTGTACACACAGTGAAGTGAAGTTAACGTTGTTCATAACAGTTATAAACTGGCTGTGTAGTGAACAACGCGCTAATGTGCTGACATATTCCATGTTTTTGTGTTTTTAGCTGGGCTAGGCCAGAGAATATTATGTTAGATGTTATGCCCTCATTGTTATCTGTGAAATTTGCTGGAGGTGTAATGTGTGCGTTTTATGTGGAGTGAGTATTGTGCCGGACTCTGTCAAAAAAACAAACATGCGTGTGCAGTTAGTATGAAGTCAGCAGTAACGTAGCAGTCAATAAGGGGTGGGCAATTAATTTTGCCTCATGAGAAACTGGGACTGTTGTGGAGGGGTCAGGGTTATTTGTCTTGTTCAGTGAGAGAAATCCAGTCTTTGTTGGGCTTGAACAACTGCACTGAGGTTAGGTTGAATGTCTGAGGTGGATATGTGAATGACAGCTGATGGTGATCATCAGTGAGAGAGGATCTGTATCTGGATTTGTTAAACTTCATCACTGAGAATGTTTGTTCACATATGTAAATAGATCCAAAGAGAACCAACATCTTCTGAGCATACCTCCTCATGTGTGGAAAGTTCTCCTCTTTGAGAAAAGAATAGAAATCCAGCAGTGATACTGACTTAAAGTGCTCTGACAGAAGTGTGTCAGACTGCAGGTCAATGAGTTTATGATGAACATCACTGCAAGTGAAGGGAGAAGAAATCATGTGCATTTCACTCTCAACTGTTTTGAAGTCTTCAAAGCGCCTTAAAAACTCACCATGCAGTGCTGCTAACATGGATGAGTACCTGCAGAGGTGATTGGCTGATGGTGTGGCTTCTCTTAGTGTTGGCATGTGGGTGAGAATGTTGCCCTCCAATTGGCTTGAAAGGAACTGCAACTTCCTCATGAAAGCCTGTAAGACTGTACATTTCATGTGCCTTACAGTTTGGTATTTAATCCATTCATCAGTGCAGTCACATCAACAGCAAATGCAAGATATGTCATCCAGTCTGCATCTGAGAGAGTCCTTGCATTTCTTTTCATAAAATTCTCAAATCTCAGCTCCCATACTCTCTTAAACACTTTTCCCAGGCTGAGCCTTCTGACAGCTGTGTGGTAGCCTATGTCACCATGTTCAGTCTCATGCTCCTCCAAAAGTGCAACAAATAGCCTGTGATTCAATGCTTTTACAACATCAGTAACATGGTAAATTGTTAGCACATTCTTACATAACACCTCCTGATGTATAATACAATGCAAAAATACACATTTTATCTCAAAGTCTTTCGTTGTTTTGCAGCTGAAGCTTCAAATTTTCAGCAATGTCTTCGATCCTTCTCGTTACGGTTTGCCTGGAGAGCGGCACATTCTCAAATGCTTCTTTTTTCTCAGGGCATATTAGCGTTGCAGAGTCCACCAAACATTGTTTTTGACTGCTCCATGCCTGGATGTGTGAAGCTTGGTAAAAAGTCCTTGTTGACCTTGCAGCTTAGCTAGCAAAGCTTCGGATGCCCGTGCCCGCTCTCCATCAGTCAAGTTCTTGGATTCCTCTGCATGTTTAGTCTTGTAATGGCGATTATTATAATTTTGATACCTAATTTACCACTGGCTTCACGTGGGCCGGTCAGATTTCGCCAAAGGGCGGGATGCCCAGGTCTGCAGTAAAGTGTGTGAACTCCTCAAGACCACCAGCTGATAAAAGCTAGCAGCAACAACAACAGCTCAAGCATAAGGTGGTCTGACTTTTAAGGCCACCCCACCCCCCTGTGTTTTTGGATTGGGTAAGACAATGTATTAGATCCTTAATTATACATCCTTAATTGTAATGTAGAGGCTTTTTCTTTCCCTGTAACTTATTTTGCTCTGCAATCATGGTATCATCTCAGAATAAAGTATTCAAAACAGGAAGCTAATTAAAAGGTCAACCACTGAAAGACAATAAAAACTACATACAAATAGGCTTCCATTAGAAATCTGCATTGGAGAAACATGTGAGTAGATTTCATAAATGAGAGAAGTTCATTTTAAAATGTTTTTTTCTGATGCCTGCATACAATAGACTCAAGGAATGAGACTCAACAAGGGTGGGGACTGCAAAACAGTTAAAGCTTGTCAGAGCTTTATCGTCGAGAGAACAAGGAAAAAGAGCACACCTCTGACAGAACACAGTGCTGACGTCCAGTACTGTTCTCCACATTAAACACTGTGCTTCGGACAGCATAGGTTTGAGAGACATTTCAATTCAATGGATTTTTTCAACTCAGCTCTTGGAAAAAACATCAGTTTTGTGCGTCCTGAATATTTCATAATAAGTGGATTTAATGGCATACCTTATATCCACTATTACTATGTCTTTCTCTTTTGTGTTTATATTGTTGCAGTGCTGGGGAACACAGCTGTGATGGCAATAATATACTTGGACCATAATCTAAGAACTCCAAAATATGTTGTAGTTTTTAATTTAGCATTTGTGGACCTGTTTGGTAGTTCTGCTTTGGTGCCGAAGATTCTTGACATATTTCTGTTTAACCATCAGTACATCCCCTACAGCGACTGCTTGGCTTTCCTTTTTTTCTGCTTCACCAGCCTTTCAATGCAGGTTCTTAATCTGGTTGCACTCTCCTATGACAGACTGATAGCGATCACCTTCCCACTGCACTATCAAGTGAAGGTGACCCACAGGTTCATGCTGTCTCTGATTGCCTGTTTCTGGGTCTTTGTTATAATTGCTGTACTCATTTCAGTTGGTCTTCTCACAAGACTTTCCTTCTGTAAGTCTGTGGTTATTAACAGCTATTTCTGTGACCATGGACAGATATACCGGCTGGCCTGCAATGACTATACACCCTCCCGTGTCATTGGTGTGTTGTTAGTAGTCGTTATTCTTTGGTTTCCACTAACATTTATCCTGTTTACTTATTTATGTATAGGCTATGCATTGTCTAAAGTAGCCACAGTTCAGGAAAGAGTGAAGGCCTTTAAAACGTGCACAGCTCATCTCTCATTAGTGGCAATATATTTTATCCCACTGTTAATCACATTTACCTTTATGGGAAAATTACATCCAAATGCCAGGATCATAAACTTGTCTCTGACCTCCGTATTTCCTCCCATGTTGAACCCAATCATTTATGTTCTGCAGACACAAGAAATCAAAGAATCTGTGAAAAAAGAATTAAAAAGAAAAATTCCCAAATTTCGGTGAAGGATGTAATCATAAAATGATCATTTGTGTATATATTTTGGGTCTTGTGTTTAGGACATTATGTACAATAAAGTAAAACCTTTTGAGTAAAACAAATTAAGCAACAGCTATTGTTAAGACGAGATACTTTTGTTCTAACATCCCACACATATTCTAACAGGAATAAAATATAATAAATGTCATTATAATATTTTAAAGATAAAGATTTTGGTGCAAAGTCTAAAACATAATACATAATACATTCTTTAAAAAAATGTTTTAAATAAATAATTACTAATATCAAAGATTTATTGCAATCAAATGTTGTAATATTTTTCTGCTTCTTCATGGTCTCCATATATAAATCAATATACTGTGTTTTCTAACTCAACACTACTTCACATAAAACCTCTCTGGCCATTCAGGGACATACTGACGTTTCTTGAAGAACTTTATTATGAAGCAGCTACAGGAAGTGTGGATTCTGTGGAGCTGAATGATTTGTATTTCAAAATGCTGTACGATGAAGAACGCACATTTGCACAAATATTTTTGACATGTTTAACCAGCGTGAGTTTATCATCAATGATTGAGGTCTTATTTAGGCTACATAAACCAATCCTGAAGCTCTGAAGCAAAAGATGTGGAAGAGGAAGGAACTTGCACCATTATGCCTATCACTATTTTATTGCACTCTTCTATTTCTTTATTTTATTTTTTAAATGTCTGAAGTATACTGTTTGTTGCATTGTTGGAAGAGCCTTTTGTGCATATGTCAATAAAGCCTTTGAATTTAATATAATTATGGGTGGACCGTCCACCCGTTTTCGTCTATTTAGTGAGAAAAACTGTTTTGAGATCACAATCACAACAGCAAGTACAGTAGGCATCTCACACAAGCAAGCAAACTCACAATCAAACCCATAACTTCTCATCATAATCCTGTAATCAGTAATAATCCAAAGAAAACACTTCCTGTGTCATTGCAGAGGTCTAATAGATCGTTTCCAGTACAAATGTATCCATCTTGAACATCATCACATTGATAAAAGCCCATGAACAGCTGTTGCAATCTTTGAAATCAGCTGATCGATGTGTTTATTTTCGCAATGATAATCGATAAAAACGGCACGTAGCAAGCTGTTAGCTTTATTATGATATTTGCTAACAGGATGCCAAACTCTGACCTTTCGATTGACACTTCATTTGAGCCAATCGGAGTATTTTCTTCAAATTCAGTATAGTCAGACCACTATTACTCAGTGCCAGAAGCACTTTGGAGTGATTCTTCAATGTTTTAAGAACAATAAGAGAGTTATCTTTTGAATGAGACCAAAATCATGCAGCTGGTGGAAATGGTTAGAGAGCAGCTTTCAATTTACTTTGGGTATGTCATTTGTAGGTATTTTCAGATAAATTCCCCCACCTCTTAAGACAGGGGTCGGGAACCTTTTTGGCTGGGAGAGCCATAAAAGCCATATTTTTAAATGTATTTCCTTGAGAGCCATATATTTAATAAAATTGAGTTTTAAGTATATCACGTCTCTGAGTACTAAAAGCAGTATCAGTGTTTCCCCTACCATTGTCTGTGGCCCCCTCTGATTTTTATTTATTTAATATTCACAACTCACTTTTCACATTGAACAGGTGCTCTTTTATTAAATAAACTAGACGTTTATGTTATTTATCTAATTTATGTGCACGTTTCTGTGTCTACTGCACGGGTGTCAAACTCAAGGCCACAATTATATCCGGCCCGCGAGAAAATATAATTTCTCTATCATAACTGGCCTGCCGGTTTTGGTAATTAAATCAATGCATGGCACAACCACGGGAAAATACATATATGAGGAAGTATCTAAATGTGTGAATGAAATGAAACTGCCCCGGGACAAACTGACGGGACTGACGACAGACGGAGCCTGCGATGTGATGAAAAGAGCGGATTAGTGCAGGATGCGGGAGAAGATGCAGCGGGAGAACTGTGCAGGTGAGCTGACGGTGTATCACCGCATCACACACCAGGAAGCGCTGTGTTGTAAAGCTATGGAGATGGAACATGTAATAAGCACCGTAACACAGACAGGAAACTTCATAAGAGTAAATGTAAGTCTTTTCCTGAGGAGATACATTCTGAACATGACGGTGCGATGGCTGAGTCGAGGAAAAGTGCTGAATAGATTTTTCGAGTTGCGTGAGGAAATCTGGCCGTTTTTGGAAGCAAAGGGAAACACACCACAGATCTCTGGGACGAAAAGTGGCGATGTGAGCTGGCCTGTTTGTGCGACATAACGAAGCATCTCACTGTTAAACGTCCAGCTTCAGGGCTGTGTGATCACGGACATGTATGATGCAGTGACAGCGCTCCAGGCCGAGCTGCCTGTGGGAGACTCTGATGCAGCAAGGAAACTTTGGTCACTACGTGTTTCCAAACACTGACAAACCATCTCCACCGCTGTGTTCCCGACTGCGCATGAACTGCTCAGCAATCCGTTTGCAGTTGACATGGAAACAGCACATGTGACCATCCAAATGGAGCTGATTGACCTCCAGTGTAACAACACACTCAAGGCAAAGTATGACTCTGTGGGCGCTGCACAGTTTCCAAGCTTCACCCCCGAAACGATGCCTTAATTTTGGCCCTCTCTGTGATTGAGTTTGACACCCCTGGTCTACTGCTTGCTTTGCTCAGTTTCTCCTCTGCTGTTTCGCGAAGGGCAGTGCTCCGTGCTAATTGACACACCTGAACCCAGCATTGCTAATTGACACACCTGAACCCAGCGTTGCTAATTGACACACCTGAACCCAGTGTTGCTAATTGACACATCTGAACCCAGCTAAAATCAGCGCTCTCATTCGCCAGTTGCCGACTCCACTCCCCTATAAATACGCCAGATTACCTGCTGAACCAAAACTGACAGGATGTAGGCCTTGCAGGATGTAGGCCTTGCAGGATGTAGGCCTTGCAGGATGTAGGCCTTGCAGGATGTAGGCCTTGCAGGATGTAGGCCTTGCAGGATGTAGGCCTTACAGACCTGGAAGGCTGTAGAGGCTGGAAGGATGTAGACCTTATAGGATGTTTCCCTCACCGCACACTGATCCTCCTCAGCTACTCCTCGTCTGGTGAACCAGACCTTGGAGGATGTTTCCCAGGACAGTTGCTGCCTTGCCTCCCCGCAGATCGGATCGGATCCCTTTTGCTCCTCGCTGAGCACTGACGGGAGGATGTTGCCCAGGACAGTTGCTGCCTTGCCTCCCCGCAGATCGGATCGGATCCCTCTTGCTCCTCGCCGTGCACTGATGAGAGGATGTTTCCCCTTGACAGTTGCTGCCTTGTTTCCTCGCAGATCGGACCGGATCGGATCCCTCTTGCTCCCCGCCGTGCACTGATCCTCCTCAGCTCCTCCTCATCTGGTGAACCTGACCTTCCTCCTCTCGCCTTGGTGAAACGGCCTCCGACCCTCGCTGTTTCAACGCACTCTATCGACAGTCCCACTGAAGCATGCCCTTTCCCTGGCGCAAGGGAAAACGCAGAGTTGTTGTTCCATATTAACTGGACTGGACTTTTAGTATTTTTAAACCTGAACTATTACTTGACACATTTAACATTATTTTAACTATTTATTAACGAGGTGTTTTTAAAAGTAATGTAACAAAAGTCAATCATTTTATACGTTTCTTGGTGTTATTCTCGCTGTGTTGGTGTGGCAGGCAATCTGAACCTTTTAGATAAATGAGATGTTAGCAGGCTACTCCAGTCCGTTACACTTACAAATACTACACCAAATATAAAAAACAGATGTGCTATACAGTAGGTGCTTTTCTATTTCATACTTACTGAATCCTTATCCTTAACACTGAATATCTTCCGTCTCACGCAGGTCGAATATTTATATCAACAAAGTCACGTGTGACCTCGGATGACCCGCATTTTGTTGATATAAATATTCGATCTGCGTATGCGTGAGATGGAAGGTATTCAGTGTTAAGTACTGCCTCTAGTGGTCATCCAGGATTCATAGAACCGTAGTTACATACGTAACTTCTTTTATTTGCTCTAAGTAAATTGGAGTCAGTAAGGTTGACAAGTGAAACGGGTTGTCTGATTAGTGGCTTATGTACAATAGTCACAGGGGAACAGACTTATTTAAAAGTAATGCAGAGGAGGGTTAGGTCAGAACAGTTAAAGCTTGACAGAGCTCTGTCACCAGAAAGAGAGAAGAGCACATCTCCATATACAAAATAAAACCAGTGCTTGTGCTGAGGATCAGAAAAGGACACCTATCTACATAACTCACTGCTTTGTGGACAGTTTTATAATGAACTTATTCAACTCGGCTCTTGGCGAAAACATCACTTTTGTGAAACCTGCTTATTTCATAATAAGTGGTTTATCTGGCTCTCCAAAAATGAAACATTACTATGTCTTTCTCTTTTTTGTTTATGTTGTTTCAGTGCTGGGGAACACAGCTGTGATGGCTGTAATATACTTGGACCATAATCTTAGAACTCCAAAATATATTGCAGTTTTTAATTTAGCATTTGTGGACCTGTTTGGTAGTTCTGCTTTGGTGCCGAAGATTCTTGACATCTTTCTGTTTAACCATCAGTACATCCCCTACAGCGACTGCTTGGCTTTCCTTTTTTTCTGCTACACCAGCCTTTCAATGCAGTCATTTAATCTGGTTGCACTCTCCTATGACAGACTGATAGCAATCGTCTTCCCACTGCACTATCAAGTGAAGGTAACTCACAGGTTCATGCTGTCTATGATTGCCTGTTTCTGGGTCTTTGTTATAATTGCTGTACTCATTTCAGTTGGTCTTCTCACAAGACTTTCCTTCTGTAAGTCTGTGGTTATTAACAGCTATTTCTGTGACCATGGACAGATATACCGGCTGGCCTGCAATGACTATACACCCTCCCTTATCATTGGTGTGTTGTTAGTAGTCGTTATTCTTTGTTTTCCACTAACATTTATCCTGTTTACTTATTTCTGTATAAGCTATGCATTGTCTAAAGTAGCCACAGTTCAGGAAAGAGTGAAGGCCTTTAAAACGTGCACAGCTCATCTCTCATTAGTGGCAATATATTTTATCCCACTGTTAATCACATTTACCCTTATGGAAAAAATACATCCAAATGCCAGGATCATAAACTTGTCTCTCACCTCCGTATTTCCTCCCATGTTGAACCCAATCATTTATGTTCTGCAGACACAAGAAATCAAAGAATCTGTGAAAAAAAAATTAAAAATCAGAAGGAAATCCAAAGTAACGATAAAGAGATCAATCATAATGTGACCATTTGCCTATGCTATACATTCTCTTATGCTGTTTTATTTACAGAGAATTCGCAATGTAAATGGTAGAATTATACTTTCTAACATCACACAAATGTTTGTAAATTGAGTATGAATTAATTTCATTATCACAACAAATCCATAGATCAAGTAGATATTCTGTGGGTGGTGTTAAAAGTAAACATGTTACTTGTTTTTTTCTTTATGTATTGGTACTTATTTAAAAGCATAATGTCTGATTTGTTTGTCTTGTTTTCTGAAGGAGGTTATAGAAAAGAAAAGCAGCCTACACTGATTTTTTTCTGTATGGATTTTGTGGGCAAATAAGATGTCTGGAGCAGAAGCAAAACCTTACAAATAAATGTGTGTTTTCTTAATAATTAAGCAAACAAGTTATTGTGAGCCAACGATTTGTGTCTGTACGCATGTCTTGTTAGAGTATCCAGTCTACTGTGTATGTAGATGTTTATTTTGTATTCATTTTCATATCTTTGGTGAAAAATCCAAACCATATAAAGAATTTTGTATTTCTAAAATGCATGCTAACTTGGTTATAGTTATATCTTGTTTCGCATCTCAATCGAGTGTTGTCTAAAAAGTAATTTCTCATCTTTTAATGACCTGCAATAAAAAAAAGACTAAAAGTCTACATCCATGCTAGCAGCTCTTTGAGACTTTACTTAAGGTTTGAGCTATATGCTAACATCAGTAGCTAACACACTCACTATGACACTGCTAACATGCTGCTCTTTAGCAGGTATAGTTTTACCACCTTAGTTTATCGTTTTAGTATGCTAACAATTATCAGTAAGCACAAAGTGACAGCTGAGGCTGATGCCAATGTCATTAGTTTTGCAGATATTTGGTCATAAAAGTTTTGGGCAATTTCAAAAGTTGTCCTGATAGTGGTACTAGATGAAAAGTCAGGGGATAACTTTAGTTATTACAATTATCCAAAATGGGAAAAGAGGTGGATCGTCTGTGTATTATGGTTTTAACCTTAATATAACACAAAATGCATAATATATAAAAATTCACCCCTGTACAGAAATACACTAACTTGCAGCCAACAGCACAACAACTAAATTCACCTGCATTAGGTCCACCTTTGTGTTCACTCAAATAAAAACAAACGCACAGATTGTAGGAAAAGGTATCCACATTTTTCTGTGTGAACTTTCATCATTTGCAGATTTCACGTTTCGTGAACTTTGACTGGTGACTTAAATTGAAGGAAATTAATTTGACCAACCGATGTGCTCAAGATCCATACACTGAAAATAAAACACGGAAGAGTCTTTTATTCTGCGAGTCTTGCACCATCTAGTGCAGTGGTCTTCATTATTTTTTACGTGAGAACCACATTGATAGGACAAAGTCAATAGGAGAGCCACTTTTACTGCAAAGTATGAAAAGCTACATCCAGTCATAAAAAGTCTGCTTATTAATCTGTCATCCCACCCAGAACATACAATATGCAATGCAGCCAACCAATACATTCATTAAAAGCAGGATTAGTTTAACACTGGGATGATGTTGTCAAACTCTGCAAACAATATTTCTGCTGAAGCCAAAAAGCAGTCTTTCACAATTTTTGAGTCTGAGAAGTTTTTTTGCCCGAGCCAAAATCCATGCGATCTCAAAAGATGCCTCAGTTAATCGTTCAACTGTATTAGTTGTCATGTGTATGAGCCTTTGTTGTCCAGAAAGAGAAGAAGAAAACTGCTCTATTTTTTTTTACTAATTTCTCTTCCAGGTGCGTAAATTTTGTTGCATTTTGGATGCGTTGTTTAGAAATGCGGCTCCAAATGACTTCGCTTGAAACCAGAGCGGGTTTGTTTGCACATTAAGCACGAAAGGTTCGACTCGAGGAGGACAAAAACCAATTTCTCTGTCCACTTGTCTTGAAATGTCCTATGCTCGTTTTGTACGGCTCGTAGCCTACCTTTATTTTTTAACGGGAGTAGCTGTTGTTTGTCCACAAACTCCATCTCCAGCATCTTCCTCGTCACGCTTTGTTTCTGTCCAACTGGTGTACTATGGTGTACAACTATTTTTTAAATAAGAAATCGATCCATTTTACGTCCGTAGAAACACACTCTAACTAGCGTGTAATGGTGAAACGAGTCAACCGGAGCCAAGCTAACGCAAGTATGAAGTGCCAGGTTGGTTGTAGTATCCTTCAATTTAAATGTTCAAATTTAGCAATATAAATTATTTTTTAGCAAATGTCCATATTCATAAGCATGGGTATGTTAACATATTTTTAATGAGCTTAAGTTTATTTATTTATATACTAGCTCACCACTTATCTACCCGTCCAAGAGAACATTCACCATTGTAGTGCTGGTAGACCGCCAAAACTGGCAACTCCGCAGTGAGTCGGTGTTCCGGCCGAGCAAGTTTAAATATCTTATTTCTAGTCTATATTTGCATCTTTTATCAATTATTATTATCTATTATTTGTAACCTCTCTGGGAACCATCACCTTATCGTGGTGGAGAGGTTTGTGTGTCCCGAGAGCTGTGTTGTCTGGAGCCTAGTGCTCCTGCTAGGGTCTCCCAAGGCAAATTGGTCTCAGGCGAGGGGCCAGACTAAGAATGGTTCAAAACGACTTCATGAATAAAAGGGAAAGGAATGGAGAGACCCTGCCCGGAGGAAGCTCGGGGCCCCCGTCTCGAGCCAGGCCCAGAGGGAGGGCCCGACAGCAAGCTCCTGGTGGCCGAGTTTGCCATGGAGCCCGGTCGGGCACAGCCCGAAGAAGCTACGTGGTGCCTCCCATCCATCCATCCTGTGGGCCCACCACTCATGGGAAAAACCGCTGGGGTCGGTGCGCTGTCACATGGGTGGCAGTGATGGTCAGGGATCTCGACGGACCAGACCCGGGCAGCAGAGGCTGGCTCTGTGGATGTGGAACGTCACCTCTCTGTGGGGGAAGGAGCTGGAACTAGTGCGGGAAGTGGAGCGCTACCAGTTGGATCTGGTGGGGCTTACCTCTACGCACAGTCTTGGCTCTGGAACCGTACTCCTGGATAGGGGTAGGAGTCTATTCTTCTCCGGAGTTGCCCAAGGTGTAAGGCGTCGGGCCGGGGTGGGGATACTCACAAGTCCCCGGCTGAGCACCGCTACGTTGGAGTTTACCCCGGTGGATGAGAGGGTCGCCTCCCTACGCATTCGGGTTATGGGGGGAAAACTCTGACTGTTGTTTGTGCCTATGCCCCAAACCGCAATATTCGGCCTTCTTGGGCGATGTTCAAAACCTCTATTGCTGAAGCTGCGGTGATGAGCTGTGGTCTCAAGGTCTTAGGTGCCTCAAGGGGCGGTAACCCTCGAACACCGTGGTGGACCCCGGTGGTCAGGGAAGCCGTTCGACTGAAGAAGGAGTCCTTCCGGGTTATGTTATCCGGGAGGACTCCGGAAACAGTTGCAGTATCGAAGCACTAGAAGGGCGGCAGCCTCTGCCGTGTCAGAGGCAAAGCAGCGGGTGTGGGAGAAGTTCGGAGAAGCTATGGAGAAGGACTTTCGGTCGGCACCAAGGTGCTTTTGGAAAACCATCCGGCACCTCAGGAGGGGGAAGCGAGGAACCATCCAAGCTGTGTACAGCAAGGGTGGGACCCTGCTGACTTTGACGGAGAAGGTTATTGGCCGGTGGAAGGAGCACTTTGAGGAACTCCTGAATCCGACTAACACGCCCTCTATGGTAGAGGCAGAGCTGGAAGCTGATGGGGGATAATCGTCAATTTCCCTGATGGAAGTCACTGAGTTGGTCAAACAACTCCACAGTGGCAAAGCCGCAGGAGTTGATAAGATCCGTCCAGAAATGCTGAAGGCTTTGGGTGTTGAGGGGCTGTCTTGGTTGACACGCCTCGTCAACATTGCGTGGAAGTCTGGGACATTACCTAGGGGTTGGCAGACCGGGGTGGTGGTTCCCCTATTCAAAAAGGGGGACCAGAGAGTGTGTGCCAACTACAGGGGTATCACACTTCTCAGCCTCCCTGGTAAAGTCTACTCCAAGGTACTGGAATGGAGGGTTCGGCCGGTAGTCGAACCTCTGATTGAAGAAGAACAATGCGGATTCCGTCCGAAATGGGTTTTTGTCAGATGGGTGGCTGGCGTCTCCCTTAGAGACAGGGTGAGAAGCTCAGCCATCCGTGAGAGACTCGGAGTAGAGCCGCTGCTCCTTTACGTTGAAAGGAGCCAGTTGAGGTGGTTTGGGCATCTAGTAAGGATGCCACCTGGACGCTTCCCTAGGGAGGTGTTCCAGGCACGTCCAGCTGGGAGGAGACCCCGGGGAAGACCCAGGTCTCGGTGGAGAGATTATATCTCCTCACTGGCCTGGGAACGCCTCAGGATTCCCCAGTCGGAGCTGGAGGATGTGGCCCGGAGAAGGGAAGATTGGGGTTCCTTACTGGAGCTGCTGCCCCCGCGACCCGACCCCGGATAAGCGGTAGACGATGGATGGATGGATATTATTTGTAGGCTAATAGAGCAGACACTTTCAGTGTTTTAATGGGTTATATGTAATAGCCCTGCTTGTTTTTAGCGTTTTTATGAAATATCTGTATTGACTCCATAATCATATCTATCACCCCTTTATTTAGCCCACTGCCATGCGAGCCAACAATTAAAGCTTGGCGAGCCGCAGGAGGCTCACGAGTCACGCAATGAGTAACACTGCGTTAGCATGATGATGATGAGTACAATTTTAACATTGTTTTTTTTTAAAAACCCTTCTTTAAGATTTCTGTTTTGAAATAGCCTCTAAAGGGGCTTTTAAAATACTTTAGCATTTTACCAGAGACTTTATGGTGTATTTATTTGTAATGCTTTTTTTGTTAGATCCATGATTGTGCTTTATAATTTCTGTTGTTTGTATGAATATTGTCATGTTTTTACAGTGTGCAATACTGTACACATACACATTGAATGACTTTGTTATACAGCCACCTGCTTTTCTAGGAAAGGGGTTGCACATAAATGTCAGGTCTCTCACAGCACAGCTCACTCCAGGGCAAAGCACACTTGATGTTCTCTGTGAAGTGAGTTTGATAACAACAATTTCTTTAAATCACCTGTGTCATTCCATATCATATATTCTCTTGTTTTTTCTCTTTTTGAATTTAGGGAAACCGATATTCAAAATGACTCCAGAAGAGAAAGCTGCTCCCACATTTAATGCCACATTTATTCGCCCTGCAAAATTCTATCTCAGTGGGTTTTCTAACACCCCTCATGTTAAGTATTACTATGTTTTCCTGTGTTTTGTATATATCATGACTCTTCTTGGGAACAGCTTCCTTCTCTCAGTTATTTACCTGGTCCGGTCTCTTCATACTCCTAAATACATGATTGTGTTTAACCTGGCTTTGACAGATTTGTGTGGGAGCACAGCCCTCATCCCAAAAGTCCTGGACACGTTTTTGTTTGACAGGAGATACATTGTCTACGAGGCTTGCTTAAGTTATATGTTCTTTGTTTTTTTGTTTTTAGCTGTGCAGTCATGGACACTTGTCACATTGGCATATGACCGATTCATAGCAATTTGCTTCCCTTTAAGGTACCATAGTATTGTGACAAAACCAGCTATTGCTGCAATTCTTCTGATTGCGTGGATTGTTTTATTGAGCCTCATAACATTTACAGCTGAGGCTTTTGATCGCCTCTCCTTCTGTAACTCTTTGGTGATAAAGAGCTTATTCTGTGATCATTCACCAGTATTTCTCCTGGCTTGTAATGACACATCTTTAAATAACATAATGGCATATGTTGCTTTCATGGCAGTCCTCTGTATTCCTCTTGTATTGATAGCATTATCATATGTTTGCATTTCCATAGCACTGAGCAGGATTGCATCAGGAGAGGAACGACTTAAAGCATGTAAAACTTGTACTTCTCACCTGATTCTTGTGGCAGTTTTCTTCCTACCAATACTGGGCACCAACATAGCGTCAGTAGCCTCTTACATCCACCCTAATGCCAGAATAATAAACTCCTCTTTGACACACACCATACCTGCATTGCTAAATCCTATTGTGTACTCTTTAAAAACAGAAGAAGTTCTGATCTCCATCAAGAAGCTTTACAAAAGAAATAGGATTAGCAATGGAACTAAAAAATGGTGAAATCTTTATCACTGCTATAAAGACACTTAAGAAGTGCTACAATAACATACTTGTTTTTGTTTTGTTCTGTATCTTGTCATTTATTGTGCTTTGCTATATTACAAGACCAGATGCAATTGTTGCATTATATATTACTACAGTGGCGATACTGTATAATGATTTCCTATCCCAAATGAAATCAGGGATTTCAGTATGTTATGAATTGAATTGCTGCTGTGACCGTACGCTGTTTATTAGAGGCAGCACATCATTTTTTTAAACATAATTTCTCTATGTATTAGTAGGTTGGAGTTCTCATTCAGAGACATTTGGTTAGTTTACATACACATTAGTATGGACCTGACTTAATAACTTGATTTTGATCAGAGCTACAGTGATTTGTTTATTAATCGACTAATCGATGGACAGGAAAGATGTTGAATATTTTCTTGTTCCCATCTCAATTGTAAGAATTTGATAATAAACTGAACATATTTGGGGTTTGGACCGTTGGTAGAATAAAACCCCAATATGTAATGCATCTCCATCGGCTGCTTTATGCATTTTCAACTATTTTTTGACATATGGGTTATAGGTTAATCGAGAAAATAACTATGCAACTATAAATCAATTGTTAGGATAGGATGCTAATCTTTGTCAAATATGATAATAAACTTAATATCTTTGGGTGTTGAACTGTAAATTAAATATTAAATTAAAATAATCCTACATATCCATGGGCTGCTTTGTGCTTTTTCTATTTTCTGACATTTTATAGACAAAACATTTATTGGGTTAATCAAGAAAATAATTGTCGGATTAATCAATAATGAAAATAATAATTAATGATAGTATATCCAGGTTCCTAAAACCAAGATGTGAAACACATAAGAGTGATACTCTACTGGGACATTCTCAAAGTACTGCTAAATCAGCTTAAATCATAGAAAATTATTAAATAAACCATTTAATATTTACAATATCTAATAATATTATTAATCAACTGTACATCCTGGACTCAGCAAACATCACCCTCAGTTATCCAGGTGAATAAAAAGTATAATATAATATCATATAAAGTAACTCTGTCACATTGACTGAAGTACTATAGACATAAACATCATGTTTCAAACTGCATCATTTTTGCGCAGCAGTGCCTTGAGCAGAGGAGATCTCTCTTAACTGCCCAGAGTCCTCTGCAAGAAGCTTATGACCTTGAGGCGGGCCAAGTGGCATAAGAGGTGGAGAAGGGGAGGGCATGAAAGCGGACTGCCTTTCTAGCTAACCTATTTGGGTTTTACAAAGATACCATCAGCTGGCAGGAGATCCAGAAGGCAAGATTAAACTCTGCCGGAGGAAGTTAAAGCTTGGTAAAATAATGATAAATTGATATGATATAAACAGAAAGACAAAAAAATAGACAATCAAGACTCAAAGGCTGAAGATGAAACATGCAGGAGAATACTGGTATGCTTGCAACATCTAGTAGTTTGTAATTGTGTTTTAAGGGATTAGTGGATACAGTTAATTTTACTGTGTAAACCAAAACAGATGCAGAATGGTTTGCTGTGTCATCACTATTTTAGCATTAGTAGCTATATAGCTAACCAGTAAGGTTTTATTCTCCAGCAAATACGTTGAAATTTGTGTGACTACGGTGAAAGCTGACCAGCTAAATATAAGTAATTTTATAAAATCTTTGTCTTAAAACGGCTGTCTTATCCTGCCACTTCCTTATCAGGTGTTTTTTCTTTGGTTGCATACATTGTAGGACAGATTGTCAGACAGATGAAAAATAAAACCACAAGTGATGCTTGCATTGTGGCTGTGATCTGCGTCATTTAAGAACTCACATTTTCTCTCATTAAAAACACAAGTGCTTAGCTTCTGCCTTTTTTATTGAACAAAAGCTGATCACAAGTCAGTGGAATCTCATCCATCCATCGTCCACCGCTTATCCGGGATCGGGTCGCGGGGGCAGCAGCTCCAGTAGGGAACCCCAATCTTTCCTTCTCCGGGCCACATCCTCCAGCTCCGACTGGGGGATCCTGAGGCGTTCCCAGGCCAGTGAGGAGATATAATCTCTACACCGAGTCCTGGGTCTTCCCCGGGGTCTCCTCCCAGCTGGACGTGCCTGGAACACCTCCCTAGGGAGCGCCCAGGTGGCATCCTTACTAGATGCCCAAACCACCTCAACTGGCTCCTTTCAACGTAAAGGAGCAGCGGCTCTACTCCGAGTGGAATCTCAATGTTTTTGAAAACAACAGAAGGGTGGATATGATAATATGAGTTTTACTGATGCAGGAAAGGATGTCATTATTTAACTCTGGACCTTAAAATCAGAGATTCAATTAATCCAATCTCCTCCAAACATAGTGTTGATGTTGTTCAACTCTCACAGTTTACAGTTGAGTTTGGAAACATCAACAGTGAAGTTGAAGGACATGTTGGGATGTTGGAGCTATACTGGGTGCTAAACATAAACCTTTAAAGTGCAGCAGCGCAATATACTGAACACAATATACAAGTGATACAGTTTTAGGAACAACCATGACTATGTTGTGCTATCACAGATTAGTAACTGAGCATCATTCATGGTACAGCTTGCAATGTACACTTAATCCCACTAGAGGGCAGGCACTCATCATGTACTGTACTGTATATTATCTAATCTATGTCCTCCATTATTTTAAAGTACTGTGTAATATATTGTTATACTTGATCATGTTTCGATATGTTTAAAAGTTGAGGATAAATAAGTTATCATTAAGCACATTTAACAAGATCTGAAAGAGTAACTGAATGTGCCACTATTATTTTCTCTAACCAGTTTCAAGGCTCTATTTTAGATCTCTTTGGTTTTTAAAGAATATACAATAGGATTGATGCAGATTTTATTATTGTTTTAAACATCTCACTGCTCTTTGAGCGTTTATAAAACGTTTATAAAATAAAATAGGGCAGATGCTAATATTATTACAATGTGTTGCAATGTTTTAATGTACAAGAGTATAACATAATTACATTGTGATAAACTAACTACAAGTATTTGAGGCTGTGCCTGTGATCTGTACCTTTCTGTAATGATGGGGTCACTTGTAGTCTTAGTTATGTCTGAGTGTAATATTCAACCTCCACTTACCCTACACACACACCAACAACCCAGCACCACCATGCTCACATTGATTGACTATTAGGTCACATCAGAGGGACATTTTGTGAACATGAATTGAATGAACAGTGCAATAGAATACCCTTTAAATGTCACCTTAATAATCATAGTCGCAACTATTGAGAATAAAAACAATTCAAACTTGAGGTTAATTTATACAGGTGCAGATGTACATTTATATTGTTTTTGTGAAGCTGTTAAAAGTGCATCGTTTCATCTTGAAAGAAATAAAGCACACAGTCCTTAAGAGTGTAGACATTTATTGCATGAAATCTTGAAATGGCAAAAGAAAAGCTGTAAAGTTCATTTAGTATAGATTTTAGGTTTGGCCTACTGTAAAAAAAACATTTTTAAATATCTTTAATTAATAATAATTCATAGTTTCTTTAATATTTAAACCCATAGAAAGGCAGAGGAAACATTATTTTAGAGTCATGGCTCTTGGCTTTTAACCTTCAACACAACATGTTAACAACTTTCAAAGGTTTGCTCTTACGTTGATCCGTGGCAATTTTATTTTTTCTTACCATAGCAAGGGCTCTGATTTTGATCTCTTTGGTTTTCAAAGAATATATAATGGGATTGACGCAGGGTGGGATGCAAGAGGCCATCGACAGACTCAGCACACGCTGGTCCGGGTCAATCAGACCCAGATAAAACCCGATAGTAAAAATGGTAATAAGAGGAATGTAAAATACAGCAACAAGGATGATATGCTCAACACAAGTGGCCAGAGCTTTCACTCGACTGTCTAAAGATTTCATCCTGAATACAGTCACCAAAATGCTCACATAAGACAGGAGAATACAAGTAAAGGGTACTACAAGGAGCAAAACAGTGAAAAAAGAAGCTGCAAACCACTGCATTGTGTAGTCATTACAGGCGAGTCTAAACACAGGCGCATAGTCACAGAAATAGCTGAAAACTCTGACAGAATTACAAAAAGACAGTTGAGTCATTATACCTGTTGAAAATGCATTTACTCCCAGAGCATAACACCAAGTCAGGCCGACAATACATGACATGCTCCGCATTGTGTTGATGGAGTTGTGACGCAAAGGGAAACATATTGCAATCAAACGGTCATAAGCAAGTATAGCGAGTGCATATGACTCCAAAACCACAAAAGTGTAGTAGACAAACATTTGCAACAGACAGAGGTTGAATGGAACAAAGTTGGCCTTGACGAGGAATATCTTTATCATGCTGGGAATAGTGCTTGAGTTTAAGATTACATCAATTACCGCAAGGTTTACCACAGCCAGAAATTTTGGAGTGTGTAAACAACGATTAAAGGCAATTACGTAGATCACTAAAATATTGAACAGCAGTGTGACCACATAGACAAACGCTAGAAAGATGAAGTAGACACTAATGAAGGGAAATGTCTCAAATCCGATGATATAGAAGCCTGGAGGATGAATGATGAGAGAGTCATTGAAAACAGTCCTGAGAAAAGACATAGTTGGTCTCCACACAGGACGAACTCTGCTTAAAAGCTCTCCAGTCTAAAAAAAGAGAAATCAAGTCGTAGTGTACATTAGACCTCTATAGAGGCCGTAAACCACATGTATAATTGTAATGCCAGTTTAATGAGTACAAATTCAAACCTGTACATGTACTAAAATATAAATCTGGGAGTGTGGCTTACCTGATGTTCTCTTATTGATTGTTGGCTGCTCTGTTTGATGCTGCATCCATAAGCAGCAAACGTATGACTGCGCATATGACCTGTGTACTGGGGAAGATATACTTTCCTCAGATATCTCCTGAGATGAAGCTCGTTACCAAAGTCGTTATTTAGTAAAACCCTATTTGTGACATTCATATGATCCATAAAGAGCTGGGTTGTAGCTTACTCTGATTAATTAAACTTATTTTGTGCTCAAAACAAACAAACATCTGATTATTATTTTGAATGAGGAGGAGTTTGAGCCTCTCACCACACTCTTTTTAAACATATATGATGGGAAAAATCCAGTAACTAAGTAATTAACACAGCAAAAGGCAAGAGGTTAAACTGGGGGCTAAACACAGCAGGACACAGGAGACAAGCTGAGGAACTGTAGAGCAATAAAAGAACAGTCAACAGGTGATGGATCAGCACATCAGTTATTTACTGTAAACAAGGAATAAACATCAAAGACATCTCTCTGAATAAATGTGTTGTACTGTTCAGAGCATTATTAAGAAGTGGAAAAAGTATGGCACCACCAACACCTTGCCTAGATCAGGCCGTCCGTCCAAACTCGATGACCGAACCATGAGGACATTGATCAGAGAAGCTACCAAGAGGCCGAAGGCAACTTTGAAGGACTTACAAGTCTTTATGGCTGGGACTGGACGGTCTGTGCATATGACAGCAATCTCACAAGCTTTACACAAAGCTGGCCTGTATGGCAGGGTGGCAAGAAAGAAGCCTTTTCTGAAAAGGGTTAGGTCTTGTTTATGCTATGAAAAAACACACCTGGAAGATTATGTTGCCATGTGGAAAAAGGTTCTATGGTCAGATGAGACTAAGATTGAACTTTTTAAACTGAACTCCAAGCGCTATGTTTGACGAAAACCAAACACAGCACACCATCCAAAATACACCATACCTACTGTGAAGCATGGTGGTGGCAACATTATGTTGTGGGGCTATTTCTCTTCAGCAGGGACTGGGCACTTGAAGGGATTGAAGGGAAAATGGATGCTGCCAAGTTCACTCACATTATGAGGAAAACCTGCATCTAGACAGCTGAAGATGGGCAGGTCATTCACCTTCCAACACAACAACAATCCTAAACATACCGCCAAAAGAACAACACAGTGGCTTAAGGACAAGAAGGTGAATGTCCTTGAGTGGCCAAGTCAGAGCTCTGACTTAAATCCGATAGAAAATCTGTGGATGGACTTGAAGAGAGCAGTCCATCGCTGCTCACCACGGAATTTGACTGAACTCGAACAATTCTGCAAGGAAGAATGGGGAACTATTCCCCAATCTAGGTGTGCAAAGCTAGTAGAGACATATCCAAATAGATTGATGGCAGCAAAAAGTGGCTCTACGAAGTATAAAATCAGGGGACTGATGACTTTTCCAACCTCAGACACGATTGTCTGCAGCACGGGGGCCCCCAAGGAACGGTTCAGACTTCACCCACAATACAGCAAAGTGTCACCTGCAGAAGTTCTCTGACGACTCTGCTATTGTCGGTCTCATCTCTGATTGGGATGACAAGGAGTACAAAGAGCTGACACAGGACTTTTCCCTCTGGTGCCAGAGAAACCACCTCCTGCTCAATGCAGAGAAGACCAGGGAGTGGTGGTGGACTTCAGGAGGCGCCAACATTCCCCCCCAACACCAGTGAACGTCCTGGTTATGGACATTGAGATTGTCGAATATTGCAAGTACCTGGACGTTCACCTGAACAATAAACTGGACTGGTCAGATAACTCTGTTGCTCTGTTTAAGAAGGGACAGAGCAGCTTTATCTGCTAAGGAGACTGAGGTCTTTTGGAGTGCAAGGGGCACTCCTTAAGACCTTATTTGACTGGTGGTGGCATCAGCTATTGTTTATGGAGTGGTCTGCTGGGGCAGCAGCATCTCGGCTGCTGACAGGAAGAGACTGAACACACTGGTTAAGAAGGCCAGCTCTGTCCTGGGGACTTTGTCCGCACTGTGAAGCTCCTTCAGTGACAGACTGCTTCACCCGCGGTGTCTCACGGTGTCTGCAGCGGTCAATCTGTACAATCACCACGGCCCCTGGTAGACCACCACACCAAGAAAAGTATTATCCAACACTGTGTTCAATTATCAATGCCTTGTGCAATATTCACTTTTTAGAACTTTTGCAATTACCAGTCATGTGCAATATTCACTCTTACACATTTTTTTCCAATGACTGTACTTATATTACTGTTTCTGTATATATATATATATATATATATATATATATATATATATATATATATATATACATATATATACATATACATATACATATACATATACATATACATATGTACATATATATATATATATATATATATATATATATATGTATATACATATATGTGTATATGCCCTGTATATACCACATAATATATAACAGAACACATAACATTTATTGCATTGACTCAAATACACAAATAATGACTAGGCTAGTTGTCAGGGTTTTTGGACTGCAGTTCCTCTTTGGACCATGTGGGGTCGCCACCGTTCATTTCTGTGTGTCATCTGCTTGTCTTTATTGTTTCATTGGTTGCACCTGTTCCTTGTTTGCTAGCCTTTATAAGCTGCCTGTTTTCTTCTGTTCATTGCTGAGTCTTGAATTGTTGCCGGAGGCCAAGTTTATGAGTTTTGAGCCGTCTCGTGAAGTGTCTGTTTTGTGTCTCGAGTTCCTGAGTTAACTGCATATTTACTCTTTAGTTCTTGAGATCCTTTTGCTGCCTGCTTTTCGGATATCCTCTGTTGATCCTGTTTTTGCCCAGACTTTACCTGTTAGTTGTCTGGATGTATTTTGAGTTTTGTCCTGCCACCTGTTCTAAAAGTAAAGACTTTTCTGACCCACTCCCAGCCTGTGTCTGTCTCTGCACCTGAGCCTATCACCCCAACAGACCCTGTCAGCAAGACTCAGCCATGGAACCTGGCTCAGCAGAGACAACTAACCCCCAGTCTCCGCCGGCACCGACGTCGGAGGAGCAACTCTACGCTGCAGTTCTAAGCCATGATGCTACAGTGCGTCGTCACGAGGCTCTCTTGTCCCACCAGCAGGGGGTTCTGCAGAACCTCCAACAGTCCCTTGTGGATCTACTTGCTCGTCTGCCGGACGCAAGGACACAGGGTCTACCATCTCTTCCATCTACTCCACTGACTCCAGCAGTTCAGCAGTCCAGCTCCATGGGTGCCCGCGGTCCGCTTCCGTCTGAACCACGGCTCCCTGCTCCCGAGAGGTATGAGGGTAACCACAAGGACTGCCGGGCGTTCCTAGCCCAATGCTCTCTCACCTTTGAGCTTCAACCTTCCTACTTCCCTTCAGAGCGCTCTCGTATCGCCTACATCATCACTCTCCTGACTGGAAAGGCCCGGTCATGGGCTACAGCCGTCTGGGAACAGCAGGGCCCTTCCTGTAATGGCTACAGGGCCTTTACCGATGAGATGCGCCGGGTTTTCGACCATCCAGTAGGAGGTAAAGACGCTGGTAACAGACTGATCCAGCTGCGTCAAGGCGGCTCTAGTGTGGCAGAGTATGCTGTTCTCTTCCGAACCCTGGCTCCTGTGAGTGGGTGGAATGAGGGGGCCCTGATGACAGCGTTCCGGCATGGCCTCTGTGGCGGAATCAAGGATGAGCTGGCAGCTAAAGATCCGTTGTCAGACCTGGAGTCCCTAATTGACCGAGACTATCCGTCTCGATAACCGTCTGTGGGAGAGGCGTCGCGACCGACAAATGGACAGTCGCCCCAGTTCCGGAGTCACAGCTTCAACCTCCGCTCCGCTTCAGTGGCCTCGGGAACCTCAGAGTAACCCACCTTGTCCTGAGGAGCCGATGCAGCTTGGCGGTACTCTCCCTGTCCCAGGCAGAACGGAACCGGAGGATGAGGGAGAGACGCTGCCTCTATTGTGGAGGCCCTAACCACTTTCGTTCCTCATGTCCCGAGCTTGCGGGAAAAGCCCAGCCCCGTCCAGGAGAGGGAGAACTGTGACTGGTGCGACTCTTACTCCCTCAGCCTCGACTTCGTGCCTGCAGCTCCCGGTCACCATCTCCTGGGAGAACCAACATCATCCTCTTCAGGACCCTCATTGACTCTGGCGCTGCAGTGAATTTCTTGGATCTCACCCTTGCCAGGGTCCCTTCACCTGCCCATCTCCAGGCTGGACCATCCACTCTCAGTGACCGCCTTGGATGGTAGGCCCTTGGGACAAGGTACTGTGACTCATGTTTCCTCTCCTGTTGTCTTGTCTATTTTTGGCAATCATCACGAAAAGATTCAGTTTAATCTTATTCATTCTCCCGAGTTCCCTGTTGTGCTAGGGCTTCCCCTGGTTATCTCACCACAGCCCTCACATCAATTGGTCTTCAAGAACTGTGGTTGAGTGGGGGTCCCAATTGCAAGTCCTCCTGTCTCCTCACTAGAGCTGTGCCTCCAGCCCCTAAGCTTCCTAGCTCTCTCGAGTTGTCCCCGAGTCCCCTCAGAGTACCACGACCTAGCTGAGGTATTTAGCAAGAGGAGGGCCACTTCCCTGCCCCCTCATAGGCCCTTTGACTGTGCCATTGATCTCCTTCCAGGCTCTTTCCCTACACGAGGTAGGATCTTCTCCCTGTCACCCGCTGAGACCCAAGCTATGGAGGATTATATCAAGGACTCCCTGACTGCTGGGATCATTCGCCCCTCGTCCTCCCCTGCTGGTGCCGGATTCTTTTTTGTTGGGAAGAAGGACGGCGGCCTCAGGCCATGCATAGATTACAGGGGGTTAAACAAGATCACGGTGAGGAACCGTTACCCCTTGCCTTTAATGACCACTGCTTTTGAACTCCTCCAAGGGGCAACCGTCTTCACCAAATTGGACCTCCGTAACGCCTACCATTTGGTCCGGGTCAGGGAGGGTGACGAGTGGAAGACGGCGTTCAACACACCAACGGGCCACTACGAGTACTTAGTGATGCCGTTTGGCTTAACCAACGCCCCGGCAGTGTTCCAGGCACTCATCAACGAGGTATTGAGAGAGACATTGAACCGTTTTCTCTTTGTTTATTTGGATGACATTTTGATTTTCTCCAAGTCCCTCCATGAACATGTCCATCATGTCAGAGTCGTCCTCCAGCGCCTGTTGGAAAGCCACCTCTTTGTCAAACCTGAGAAGTGTGAATTCCATGTCTCCAAGGTGTCCTTTTTGGGCTTCATCCTGTCCAAAGGGAGTCTCATCACGGACCCCAAGAAGACTCAAGTTATCCGGGATTGGCCCCAACCCTCTTCGGTCAAGGAGGTACAACGGTTCATTGGCTTTGCCAATTTTTATAGGAAGTTTATCAGGAACTTCAGTGCTGTTGCCGCCCCCATGACCGATCTTACCAAGAAGAAATCTGGCCCCTTTAAGTGGTCTCCAGTGGCAGAGCGGGCCTTCCAGGATCTGAAGGTGAGATTTTCCTCCGCCCCATCCTTACCTTACCCGACCTCTCCCTCCCCTTCATGGTTGAGGTGGACGCCTCGGATGTGGCAGTGGGGGCTGTGCTCTCCCAGCGTCCGGCTGATGGCAAACTCCGTCCGTGTGCCTTCTTCTCTGCTCGCCTTTCGCCTGCTGAGAGGAACTATGATGTTGGAGATCGTGAGCTCCTGGCTATCAAGATGGCCTTGGAGGAGTGGCGCCACTGGCTGGAGGGGGCCCAACACCCTTTTGCTGTTTGGACTGACCACAAAAACCTGGAGTACATTCAGAGGGCCAAATGTCTCAACCCCAGGCAGGCAAGATGGGCTCTTTTTTTTAATAGATTTGATTTTGTTTTGTCCTTCCGCCCCAGTTCGAAGAACCAGAAGCCTGATGCACTCTCTAGACTGTTTCACAGGTCAGATGGTGAGAGTTCCAGTACCATCCTCCCGAGCTCGAGGATTGTGGCTCCTGTCCGATGGGGAGTCGAGTCACTGGTTCGCCAGGCCCAGAAGAGGGAGCCAGACCCCGGGAATGGACCCTCCAACCGGGTATTTGTCCCAACTGTGGTGCGATCCCAAGTTCTGCAGTGGGGGCACTCTTCACGGCTTACCAGCCACCCGGGAGCACGCAGGACTCTGGAGTTTGTTAGAGGCGGTTCTGGTAGCCTGGCATGAATGCGGATGTGAGGTCCTTTGTTGCTGCTTGCTCTGTCTGTGCCCAGAGTAAGAGCGCCCGTATCCCGCCTCATGGTTTCCTTCACCCTACCTTCTACCCATCCCCAAGCGGCCCTGGTCCCACATCTCCTTGGACTTTGTTACAGGCCTTCCCCCCTCTCAGGGAAACACAGTCATGTTGGTTATTGTCGACTGCTTTTCCAAGGCGTGTCGGGTCGTTCCCCTGCCCAAACTCCCTTCGGCACTAGAGACCGCCGAGGCTTTGTGCCAGAATGTCTTCAGGTTCTTTGGTCTCCCCCTGGATGTGGTCTCGGATCGTGGGCCCCAGTTTACCCGCGCAGTTTACGCCCTGTCGCCACAAGTCCTTTGGTCCCTCCAGCTAAACCCCCTCCGCCCCCAGAATTGTTGATGGTGGCCCTGCTTATTCAAACCACCGCCTAATGGATTCTCGCCGGGTGGGGAGGGGCCTTCAATACCTGGTGGACTGGGAGGGCTATGGTCCTGAGGAGCGGTCCTGGGTCCCGTCTCGGCATGTTCTCGATCCGGGCCTCATCGAGGCCTTCCACCAGAGCCACCCTGATCGCCCGTGTGGGAACGTCAGGAGACGTTCATAGGGAGGGGGGTCCTGTCAGGGTTTTGGACTGCAGTTCCTCTTTGGACCATGTGGGGATCCACCATTCATTTCTGTGTGTCATGTGCTTGTCTTTATTGTTTCATTGGTTGCACCTGTTCCTTGTTTGCTAGCCTTTATAAGCTGCCTGTTTTCTTCTGTTCATTGCTGAGTCTTGAATTGTTGCCGGAGGCCAAGTTTGTGAGTTGAGCCGTCTGTTTTGTGTCTCGAGTTCCTGAGTTAACTGCATTTTTACTCTTTAGTTCTTGAGATCCTTTTGCTGCCTGCTTTTCGGATATCCTCTGTTGATCCTGTTTTTGCCCAGACTTTACCTGTTAGTTGTCTGGATGTATTTTGAGTTTTGTCCTGCCACCTGTTCTAAAAGTAAAGACTTTTCTGACCCACTCCCAGCCTGTGTCCTGTCTCTGCACCTGAGCCTATCACCCCAACAGACCCTGTCACTAGTTGGTGTCATAATTACAGACCTGGCCAAGTTTTAACAAGTGTTTGAATGTAGAAAACAATCCTGAGTTTGCTTTGAGCCGGCTGGTAGGGAACAGGTAGGTTGTGCAACTGAGGTACTTCCAGTAAGTCCAGTAAACACTATTCAGTCAGGAACACTCTCCTCATCGTTTTAGCTGTCAGCTGATTACGGCTGGGGCATATGATTTCTGTGTCCGTATGAACTAACGTGATACTTAATTTCTCCCACACCCACAATGACCTCCAAGACCTCTTGTGAACAGACAGTAGAGAGAGGACCACTGTGTAATAAATGGAGAAATGTAATGGGGGCAGAAGAACATTGTATGGAAATCATTATTGCACATGATTTCTGTACTGACAAATATGTATAAAAACAATTATTTTCATGAGACACTCTTTTCAAGTGTAAGGACTTTTTGTGAACTGTGAGAATATTATTTAATGATCGCAACTTCGCAACAAACAAACCTTTTACTGTATACACTTCAGAGTAATTAATCTCAGTTGCACCTATTATAAATACAAGCAATTAAAAATGGAGGGACATTGGAGTGGGTTTACGTTCAGTGTTTTTGTGAAGTCATTTCCTGCTTTCAAAAGGTTGCAAGAGAAACACCAGAAGACAAGTGTCCTCTGACTTTCCTTTGTTCAATCAAATTACATGTGTGAGCTTTAACCCTCCAGTTCTAGCTTGTTTTATAAAGTGTAGGCCTTCTTAAAGGACTTTCAAACACTAACTTCCATTCATATTTTAAGAATCAATCTACCGGTGGTTACTGTAAATTCATGTTTAGCTTTTTTGGCAACTTTCCTCATATCACTATATAACTCTAAAGCAGGTTTAAATTAACATTTAATTTCAGTAGATATTCTCTTTGTAATTATTTTTTTCAATCTAACAATGTGCTCATTTGAGTCATTGACAGATGTACAGTAAAAGTAAAAAGTAAAAAGTATTGATGACATTTTTTCTAGGCTGATAGATTGCTTAACCTGGCTTTGTGCAGTCACTGGGTCACTTCATAGTAAGGGACATATACAATTAGGTAGCAGTATGCATTTCAATTATCCCTGGTCTGCCCAAAGCTTCTTTGAGCACTGCACTGCACTGCAGGACAAACTGTTCCCATTCAAGCAGTTTATATTCATCCATCCTGTGTCTGTAGAAGATTGATCCAGTTTTACTTTTTAATACATTTTTAAAATGTAAAAAAAATTAATATTATTCAGCCTGGAATGTGATAACTTAATGCGTACATATACGGATAGTTTCTCTACACACCCCTTTCGCTCCTGCAAGTCTTAACACATTTTAAAGAACTATAAATACACAGAAGAACACAACATTTAAGTCAAAGTGTGTTTTCATATTCAGGACTGTGCCTTCTTTGTCGTTCAATAAACCCTTGGAGCTAGATTAGCTAAATTTAGTTTAATCTGACTAGAAAATGCATTTCTGATGTTGAACAATTTAAAAGCACTGCAAGCACCTCAAGTAAATACAATAATGAGACGTTCTGTTTTTATCAGATCATTTATGAGGGATATAATTATGAGATACAGTAAAATAAAAGCAAAGTATTTCAGATATGAGTCTTTCAGATAACACATAAGACCCAGAGCAGTCATCTGTACAAATAGCAAACAATTCCATTCAAATACAGCCAAGTGTATTTAATGTCCAAATAAGTCAGTAATATGTATTTTGACATTTTATTTACTTGAATATTAACTTAATATATTAAGAAAAACCCATTATTGATTCATAAAAAATACATCATATGACACTGCACATGTACATGTACATGCACACACATACACACACCACACACACACATCAAAGATTACTTTTGAATGACAGAGAAAATGGTCAAGGGCTTGTTTTCATTCTGTGTACCAGTGCTAGGGCTCTGGTTTTAATCTCTTTGGTTTTCAAAGAATAGACAATAGAATTGATGCAGGGTGGGATGCAAGAGGCCAGCGACAGGCTCAGCACACGCTGGTCCGGGTCAATGGATCGCACATAAAGCCCCATCAAGAAAATGCTGAATAACGGAAGGTAAAATACGGCAACAAGGACTAGGTGCTCAATGCAAGTGGCCAGAGCTTTCATCCTACTGCTTAGTGATTTCATCCTGAACACCGTGACCAGGATGCTGACATAAGACAGAATAATAAAAGTAAAAGGGCCCATCAGATTCACCATACTAGAAGCTGAAGCAACTGACGCCTGCAATGTGTAATCATTACAGGCAAGTCTAAACACAGGCGCATAGTCACAGAAATAGCTGAACACTCTGACAGATTTACAAAAAGAAAGTCGAGTCATTATAACTGTTGAAAATGCTATTACTCCCAGAGTATAACACCAAGTCAGGCCGACAATACATGACATGCTCCGTATTGTGTTGATGGAGTTGTGACGCAGAGGGAAACATATTGCAATCAACCGGTCATAAGCAAGTATAGCGAGTGCATATGACTCCAAAGTCCCAAAAGTGTAGTACATAAACATTTGCAACAGACAGAGGTTGAATGGAATAAAGTTGGCCTTGAAGAGGAATGTCTTAATCATGCTGGGAATAGTGCTTGTGTTTAAGATTACATCAATTACTGCGAGGTTTACAACAGCCAGAAATTTTGGAGTGTGTAAGCAGTGGTTACGGGCAATTATATAGATCAATAAAATATTGAACACTAGTGTGACCACATAGACAAACGCTAGAAATATAATGTAGACACTAATGTAGGAAAATGTCTCAAATCCGATGATATAGAAGCCTGGAGGATGAATGATGAGAGATTCATTTAAAACAGTCCTGAGAGAAGACATCGTTGAACTCGGCATTCTGCGGGCGGCGTCTGGTCCACGGTGTCTGGTCCACGGTGTTTAAAAGCACTCTCGTCTGAAAACGAGGAAACAAATACATCTTATTACTTGTCCCAATCACATACTTCAAATGGACGCATGTACACTTTTGTAAATGTACACAACTTTTCATCCTGAGTGATTAATATAACACGCAACAGAATACAATGCAGTTTACATTTCACATGCCTGTTCCTATTGAAGACCATTTAATACAACGTGGCTACAAATGTCTGCATGTCTGACCAACTTACTGTGGAACTTATACCTTCTTCATATATCTCCTTGGAGAGTAGTGTATTGTGTTCTCACTTTCCTGCAGACAAAACAAACATGTAATTGTTCTTTTGTGTTTTGTAATCACCTCATTAATCTTTATCCCAAGAGCAGAAAAACATTCAGGTTATAATACCACTTAATACCACTGTAACCCAATAAGCAATGCTTGAAACAGTTTTATACTATTTCTTTATTGTCTTTACAAAGATTAGTTATTTAAACAAACCTTTATTTCCATCAGACAACATTACTAATGCATATGTATTAAGATACCTTTCAGTCGATTTGGGCGTGGGTGTTACCCTTCAGTTTTCATTTGATTGTGTCTTTTAATAAGGAATTAACCTCTTACCGCCGACTTTATTGTCTTTCAGGGACTGTAGCAGGCTCAATTTAGTGAAACGGTATCAAATTAAACTATAAATCCATTGATACGATCCAAGTCAGGGGGCTAAATAACGCTCCAAAGTTAGGCTAGATTTTTGTGAGGGAAAAACTGGCATGGCATATTTTCAGGGGTCCCTTGACTTCTCACCTCAAGATATCTGAATGGAAATGGGTTCTGTGGGTACCCACAATTCTCTCCGTTATTGGCACACCCACGTTATGCTAATCACAATGCAGTCTTTTGCATTCAGTACACATATATTTACACATACATATATATATATATATATATATATTTACACATTATATATATATATATATATATATATATATAGATATATATATATATATATATATATATATATTATTGTATATATATATGTGTGTATATATATATATATATATTATTGTATATATATATGTGTGTATATATATATATATATATATATATATATATATCCTCTCTTGGAACCATCACCTTATCGTGGTGGAGAGGTTTGTGTGTCCCTATGAACCTGAGAGCTGTGTTGTCTGGAGCCTAGTGCTCCTGGTAGGGTCTCCCAAGGCAAATTGGTCTCAGGCGAGGGGCCAGACTAAGAATGGTTCAAAAACGATTTCATGAGAAAAAGGGAAAGGTAAGGAGAGACCCTGCCCGGAGGAAGCCCGGGGCCCCCGTCTGGAGCCAGGCCCAGAGGGAGGGCCCGACAGCGAGCGCCTGGTGGTCGGGTTTGCCACGGAGCCCGGTCGGGCACAGCAAGAAGAAGCTACGTGGTGCCTCCCATCCATCCATCCTGTGGGCCCACCACTCATGGAAAAACCGCTGGGGTCGGGTGCGCTGTCACACGGGTGGTGGTGATGGTCAGGGACCTCGACGGACAAGACCCGGGCAGCAGAGGCTGGCTCTGGAGACGTGGAACGTCACCTCTCTGTGGGGGAAGGAGCCGGAACTAGTTCGGGAGGTGGATCGCTACCAGTTGGATCTGGTGGGGTTTACCTCAACGCACATTTTGGCTCTGGAACCGTACTCTTGGATAGGGGTTGGACTCTATTCTTCTCTGGAGTTGCCCAAGGTGTGAGGCGTCGGGCCGGGGTGGGGATACTCACTAGTCCCCGGCTGAGCGCCGCTACGTTGGAGTTTACCCCGGTGGACGAGAGGGTTATCCCTACGCCTTCGGGTTATGGGGGGGAAAACTCTGATTGTTGTTTGTACCTATGCCCCAAACCGCAGTTCGGCATATTCGGCCTTCTTGGAGACCCTGAATGGAGCCCTGCAGGGTGCTCCAGTAGGGGACTCCGTAGTCTTGCTGGGAGACTTCAACGCACACGTGGGAAACGATGGAGACACCTGGAGAGGCGTGATTGGGAGGAAGGGCCCTCCCTGATCTAAACCCGAACGGTCGTTTGTTGTTGGACTTCTGTGCTAGTCATGGAATGGTCATAACAAACACCATGTTCGAACATAAGGATGCTCATAAGTGCACGTGGTACCAGAGCACCCTAGGCCAAAGGTCAATGATCGATTTTGTTATCGTATCATCTGATCTGTTTTGGACACTCGGGTGAAGAGAGGGGCAGAGCTGTCGACTGATCACCATCTGGTGGCGAGTTGGATTAAGGGGTGGGGGAAGACTCTGGATAGACCTGGTAAACCCAAACGGGTAGTGCGGGTGAACTGGGAACGTCTGGAGGAAGCCCCTGTCCCGGGGATCTTTAACTCACACCTCCGGCGGAGCTTTTCAGACATCCCTGTGGAGGTTGGGGGCATTGAACCTGAGTGGGCGATGTTCAAAACCTCTATTGCTGAAGCTGCGGTGATGAGCTGTGGTCTCAAGG